>NC_086236.1:22015000-22062500 GCF_036321145.2 Pelmatolapia mariae
AATACAATATGCGTTACTATGGATATTAGAAATAGAAAAATACACATGGGGTAAGGCCTGCCTCGTGCTAATCTCTCCATGTCTTGAGGACAAAGAACTCTGAGGGTGTGTGAGGTTTTTTTTTCAACTGGATTTATATGAAAGTGGCTTTTTCCACAAGGTGTGGTGAAAATTTAATTTGCAATTACTGAATATTTTATGACTTGTAGATGCACATATATTCCTGCCTTAGCAGAGGGTATTACTTGTCTCAGGTGGTTTAACCTCTTTTCCCCACAGGAGAGAAAATTATCCTCTGTTTATATTCCTTCATCTGTATGAGTCACTATTATCTGAAGATCTCAGTCGAATCCCATGGAAAACCACATCAGTAACCGGATAATAATGATTAAAGCCACAAAACATTGTCTATGCGGTAAGATATTCAACACGCTATGTGTCCCAGTCCCAGGCAGTCTTCACGAGTGACAAAATCATGAAAATGTATTCTAGTTTGTTTACAAAATTCTATTTTTCCTTTCACTTTTCACACAAAGGACCTCAAATCTGAGAGCAACTGCATTATTTAAAACAACAGAATATGTGCAGTAATTTAAAAGACAGAGATGAGGCAACACATTCTTAGCTAAGGTTCTGCACCATTGTTAATATTTGTAACAGTATCTATAGCTACATAACCCAAAGGTAAGTTCAGGTATCAAGTCATTCTTATCGTTTAAAGATAAGAAGTTAGAAAGCTACCATCAGATATACCCAAAAAGCTCCTGTCAGGCTACTACAGTGTAATATTATTATTTTATGTATTATTTTTCAGATGTTACATTTGATTGTGTTTCAGGATAAAGGATTCTGCACGGCAATACATTTGGTGAATGCATACAGTAGATACTTTAAAAGAGAGCTCACTGACTGCTGCTTGCTTTGCTTGTTAACTAGAGCCCTGCAGGAAAAAGAACAACTACCACATTCCAAATGACACACCAGGAAACATCACCCAGTGACCAACAGTACAGTCATTCATAAAGACTCAAAGTTATCTGCATAAGTAAAATGTGCGACCTGAGATTCTGTGATGGTTTATGCATATTTTACACTCAAGGTCTGATAAACTGGAAGCTTAATTTTATCTCTGTGATATCTGTTCTCTGGAACATGACGCCATAGCATCAGTGGGGGAAAAAAAAATACAGGCTATTCAGAGGAAGCAGAGGTTCTCATGAACACCATTCAAATTGAGACACTGGGGTTATTAACGTGAGGTGAAAAGCAGTAACATGGAAACCAAGAATTTGGCACACACGGTCGTATCCTGGAATCAAACCAGAAGTGCAAGTCTCTCAACTTCCTTTCATGAAGTTTGACCACTGCATCTGAGCAAAGTCTCCACAAGTAAGATGGCCAATCGGAGATTTGCAGCTCATCGGCATAGAAGCTGTTTAAGTTAACAACAACATAAATTATCCTGTACAGAGAAGTTAACCTACAAGTGAACAAATAAATAAATAAAGCTATCCCTCCTCTGAGGCACAGTAGTTCTACATGTTCTAATCCAGTCTCAAATGTTTTTTCACATTAGTTTTTAGCCTCTTTAAGCTAGTAAAGCTAAGGCTCACCAAAAAAATAGGCCGGGTTTTTGATCCGCCACATATTCACCAGACATCACTCTGCTCTAACCACCCTGTCAACTTGTTTCTGTGGTAAAAAGAGAGACCTTGTTAAAACATGAGACTGCCATAGCTGCGCTATCTAAGACTTCTCTGCCAGAAGTAATTTAACTGGTATCATATCAGCATGCAAATTTAGAAGCAATTAGCCTTCAGTGACGTCTGTGGCTGTTGGCTGCATGAAAGCTATTGTGTGAGAATGGTGTGTGAACTAGGTCATCATACTTTGTTTCTAATGGCTGCGAGTGAAGAAACCCGAAGTTAGTGAAGTCAGTTACCGATCATTAACCAAGTTTTCTCTTTGTTCTGTCAGATTAGGGAACTGGGTATCCTGGCCCTATGAAGTGGTTAGGGATGTCGTGTTAGCCCATATTTAGTAGATCTTGTAGTCTTTTGCCAGTAATCTATTTACAGCAAATCCAATCATTAACCTCGCTTTAGGTTTTAATTTAAACTCTGTTTTAAACACAGAGTGTATACACAGTCATTGTAAAAAGACAATACAACCCCTGTGTTGTACTAAGGTTTTGCACATTAGGACATAATATATTAAATCTGTCCATCGCAGGTCTTAAAATGAGGTAAGCACATCTGGAGATGAACAACAACAGATAACATGATACACCATATCATTATTTATTTAACAAAACGTAAGCCTTAATGTAGAAGAAGTGAGTGAAAAACTAAGTCCTTGCTTATTATTCCTAAGCTCCTCTATAAAAGCAGATGCTTTGACAGTTTTCTGGTCTGGAGCACTCCGGTATGAACTGGTTCAATGCCAAGGAGACATCAACAAAGTGACAACAACTTTATGCCGCACATAAGGTTTGTTTAGAAGGCTTGCCAGAGGAAGCCCTCTGCTTTTAAAAGAACATGGCGGACAGCTTAGGTTTGCAAAGTTGCACGTGTGCAACCCACAAGACTTCTTGAACGATGCCCTTTGAACAGATGAGACTAAAGTGGACCACATTTGGCAAAAAGCAAATACGATAAGATAAGATTAACTCAAACGTTTCATACCTTAAACTGTTAAAAAGCACGGTGGAAGAGGAGTGATGACTTGTTTGTATACCAAAGTACTCTAGAGTCAATTTTGTGAGGCCACCTGTCCGACAGCTAAAGCTTGGCCAAAACCGCGTCATGCAACAGTAAGTGAATCTACAACAGAAATCCCAGACCTCAACCTGACTGAAATCCTGTGGCGTGTAAAGAAGAGTGGGCCAAAATTCCTTCACAATGATGTCAGAAACAAATAAAGCCACACACAAAACCACTATTTCAAGTTATTGCTGCTAAACGTGGTTCTACAAGCTACTCAATCATTTAGTGTACTTAGCTTTTCACACAGTGCCTCTGCACTCTGACGTCTTTTTTGTTAAATAACATTGTATTATGTCATGTGTTAATATGTCCTTAGGGTTATTTAAGTTTTAGACCTGAAAAGAACTATACTTTTAAAATTACATCCTGGTATGATCCTGCTAACCATAGAAATGATAGATGGTGAACTTCTTTTTAGCCATGGCTGCAAATCATGGTCTGAGAAGTAAGGTTAAAAAATGTGTTTATATAAAAATAAAGAAAATGACTCTTCAGATCTCTTGATTAGTTTATGGTTTCAATTTCTGGTTTGTGTTTTGTCTGTTTGCGTGTGTTTTTTCATGTGGCAGTGAACTGAACTCTCAGCTCCACCATATGGAACAGAATAGTGCCAAAGTTAAAAGCTTTTAGTCATTTTCCATTTGCTGGAAAAACATGAGATTAACATCTTCAATTGCATGTGGGCAGGTAAGGAGGACAGAGACACACAAATCAAAAACGTACACAATTAAAACAAGTAAATAAATAGATAAATAATTGAATATCCCTGAAATAAAGTGTATTAGAAACCACACTAAACAGGATGGCTTAGTGGGAAAATAAGACCATACCGTGCGTGGGAAGTTTGTAGGGGCACCCTGAACCATTTTCAGATCCAGGCGCCCATCAGTCAGCCGTTCACAAACAATATTCACATAGAATATAAACAATGCAGCAGATCTGTGCTGCTAATTTCACATAAATGGCAAGCATTAACTGGCAACAGCTGGAAGCAAAGTATCAAAAGCTTCAGAAAAGGTAAAATCGAGAATGGCCTAGAGTTTAAAAAAAAAAAAAAACACAGTGAAAAAATGCTACAGTACAAAACAAGATATCATGCTTTTGGCAAAAGCCAAGTTCGTATTATCACAGTGGTCATATGTCAAGTCCCCTGGTGCATGCAGATGTGATTTATGGTTGAAAGGTGTTGAAACTGCACCAGAAAAACAGGCGGAAAGTCCTCTGTCTGCATGATAATAACATTAAATTCATTCCTAGATTACACTGGCTTTCAAAAAGCACTGTCTAAATGTCTTACAAAAACAAAACAATTGATCAATCAGGCTTAGCTGCTCAAAACAGGATATCATCCTTGCATGCCTGATGAAGACTGTGTAAAACCATGAAAAAGAAACAAGAAAAAATTCACTGAGAAAATAAATTTCACAAGTAAGAAGAGCAACTCAAGTGTAAGTACCAAATAAGGTCACTCAGTACAGGCAGCCTAGTCCTTTCCAGTGAAAGAGTGAGTTATGTGTCTGTCATTTCCTCACTTCCACTTCCACATGGTCAGTGCTGACACTCGCAGACTCAGTGACTAGAAAGAAGGACGCACAAGCCTTTAATGTCTTAGATTCACCGTCGTGTGTGCCTCTTCTGCAAGTTTTAGCTCAGCACCTTAGAAAACACACATCCAGGATGACCCCAGTAATAGGAACAGCATAAGAGTGAAAATGTGATGGAAAAGAGGTAAGTGGTAGCTGACATCATATGAAGAGACAGAAGCATTTAGACATCTTGTCTCCTGTTTCAGTCAGGCAAAAGTCGACTCCAAAAGACCCATGGGGTCACTGTGTCCTCGCCCCACTGGGCTCTCTGGTCCCTGGTAATGAGGAAGAAGGTTTGGGCCTGGGAGAGAGGTGATCCTGCACGAGTGCAGGTCAGATGCAAAACTGAGGCTCGTGTCAAACAGTCGAGACCTGCGTGGGCTTAGACGTGGGGAGATCCAGCAGAGCCTGCACAGTCACACCCACTTTCACTAGGCCACGTTCTTCTAGGATGTGATGCGGCAGGCACAGCTTGTCCTGAGTCAACAGAGAGATGTCTTTTTGTTAATTTTACTCAGAGAAAAATAAAAAAAAGGTGGGGTTTTCAGACAGTATTTAACTGTTAAAAGCTTTTCTGACAGCCAGATTTGACCAGAGACAAATAGAACATATTTGTCTTTCATTATTTATGACAGCAATTCTTCATCTGGAGAAGGATCAAGGATAAAGGCAAAAACCAGACCAGTGAGTGTGCATGATATAACTTGCAGAAACTGTATGGAACTTGTGCTTCAGAGCCCAACGGTGGATATCACCATGGAAGGTAATAAATCTTCACTGAATATATTGCAAAATAAATACGGGTTAAGTGGTGTTTGAAGTGAAGCGTGTATGAAATGCCTGAATGAAAGTGTTAAATGGTTAATGTTAGTACCTGTGGGACACCCAGCTTCTTACAGGCATCCAAGAAGTTTTCCACGTTTCTCCGGCATTTGGCCATGCTAAGCTTTGGCTGGAAGCCCAAATATCAATCATTTTAGTTAATTAAACTCACAGCGGAACAAAATCCACATAGCTAAGCAAACAAAAATGTTATAACCAATAAATTCATGAGCATTTCTAACTCTTGGCATTAACAATTTAAAAAAAAAACTCATTTTGAAGATTCAGTGTTCTCACCACCGCAGGAGATGGTACATGGATGCTGGCGACAGACCGAGGACAGATATGATTAGCTAAATGGCAAAGGACAACTCCGTCCATTAGAGCTGCTCCAACATCATCCGGAAGCAACACCTTCAGCCTGGACTCAATGTTCTGCAAACACACACACACAAAACGCACTAATGTCACTGTTATCTACATTTGGGGTAGAAAAGGTGTTTAATTTATTAACATTTAATCAATTATTCACAGCGGGTTCTCCATCCTCTCTCGCGCTTTTAGCCAAACAGCTTCTTTGGGCCAAAGGTTCACGAGAGTGTAATCAGTTAACGATCTGAGGTAAGTGCCTGGGTGTGTACCACACGCAGCTTAATGAAAGTTAAGCAACTCTGAAAGATCATATTAAATCCTCCTTTTAATAATTGCTATCTACTAAGCTATATTATTTTTGCTTCCAGTACACCTGAGAATGTGCGTTCTGATAATCACCAGCTATTAACTCACTCACTGTTAATCAGATGATCTGTAGAGTGTTATGTCTTTATTAAATATCTGAACTCCCACATAACCAATTTGTTTGTTTTTGTATGAATGGGTGGGTTAGTACTGCTGCCAGAGAAGAGAGTTGGACAAAATCCAACAAATACTTCTTGGTATTCTTGGTTTGTCTATTTGCTATGAGTCAGGAGAGACAGAAGAATTAGATACTTGCCTCAGGTGGGAAATCACAAGGAAAGTTACTGTTTATCATCGCAATATATCCAAAGCAGTTGAAGAAACTGGTACTGATGTTGATTATGTTAAAAGGAATGTTATTGAAGTCAGTTGTCTACCATTGAATGTTTTTGTGCATGCTTTCGAACGTGTTTTTGATTTCCCATGAAGTTCGTGAATAAGGCACTGTTCTGCTCCTGTGGTGTGACGCTTTGCTTTCTCTAACTTTTCTGAAGTCCATCTGTTTCCGTTTGACCTTTTGCTTGGACTGGAAAGCATTTCTAACCAGCGATGACAATGATTATTTTTTTAGATTGAAAGTTCTCTTGGCTGCCCAAACAGTGAACTGCTCTGTCCACAGTCTAATTTAAGCTTTCACCCCAGCATGGACAAGCACACCCTGAAATGTCACTTCAGTCAGAGAAGAAGAAGCCACTTGTATGGGTTGAATCCAGCCATGGAAACTGTTTCTTTCACTTATACACGTGTCTCCATTAGGACAAATGTCCACCTGGCTTAATTTTCAAATATTAGAATTTAAATACTTCCCTTATAACCAAACACGGAAGCTCATGCCCAACACCAACATGTACATTCAAGGGAAATAATAAAATAAAGACAGTCTGTGTACTCTGTACTAGACTGTTAGGTAAGATGACGAACCCTTGCCAGAAAACAGGATTCTAACCGCATTACAAAGTAACTCTGGACAAGATTCAAGAACAAAACCTGAATTATGTATTGACCCATAACCTGGAGCTGATTGTCTCAGACTCCAAGACCGCCTACAAACACACGTGTCAACCACCCTGAAGGAGTAAACGGCACTTTGACAAAGACACTTCTGCTGAATCAAACACACTATTTGTTTATTGATACATTCCAGGGTTGAGGCAGAAGCTGAAAAATTAAAAGAAAAAACAAAAGAGCACTTTCTTAGGTCAATCAGAATTAATTAAAAGTACATTTCTGATTAGACTCTATGTGTTTATTATAATTTTCCCAGTAGTTTAGATCTATATGTATGAACTGCTATCAATTAGGTGGAAGGTGTGACACTGTTCTATAAAATTATCCAAAGCTCTTCCATGTGTGGAAAAATGCCATCATTCCTGATTAACAGACCACTGCCTGAGTTCAGCAGGCTCTCGCCTCAGATTAATCAGCCCTTCCCTACCATGGCTACATTGCTACAGCACGCAAAAAGACTTCCAGTAACCTATAGCTGTTTTCAAAAAAATTCCACCCGCTGCAAAAATCCCAGTCAATTTTAAAATATCAACCAAGTTAGCAATTGCTGTCAGGTGGCTTCCTTCTTCTCTGTTTAACGTTCCCACGTATTCAAGTCATTTCATCTGCCTTCAATTTTTTATTCTCATCATCTGATCATTAATGAACAGATCAAATCTATCGTAGCTCACTTCGTGGGGCTACTTTGCTTTCGCAACTTTTCTTGGAAATGAGGTGGGAATCCTCTCGCTGACAACATCTTTAAAAAGAGGTTCACGTCAATGCTATGATGGCCTAACACCCAGTAGAGCCAGGCATGGGAACACTCTGAGCCTAAGGTGTGCTTTTTTTCTCAAAGGAATGTCTGTTCTTTTTCCAGAACGCAAAGCGTCACCTACGCCTACTTTGTTTTCCTTTTGTTACGGACTTTCATCTCAGTTTTGGAACACCCTTTCACTTTGTGCCCTTGTTCTTCAAAGTTTGACAAAGAGCTCTTTTGTCTCGGGCAAACCTTATTGGGCAAAATGGTATGTAAGTGTCAGGTATTGTATAAAACATCTGTCAGTGTGTGATGCTATCACAAGTATGCTGTGCACGCCTTGAATTTATAGCGCTTCTTTTACCGGCCTGTATTTCTGTGACAAGTGATGACAGTTTGTTTCCTTCCCCACTATCATCTTATCACCTCATGAACCTGGCCTGATTAAGAAAATTAAAGCATTATTTTTCTTTAGCCTCTCCTGTAGAGACTTTGCATCTCTAATGCTTTTCATTAGAATAAGACTAGCCAGTCATTTTGATGTGTTTTGCTCTCTTCTAATGTTTATTATCATGCCAACGAAACTGTGCACGCTTCACATATTTTAGGTGTGTCTGACATTCTCCGGCATGCTGAGTGATGGTTACACCTCTGGTGCTGTACAGATGGTTTGCAAGCAAACACGTTACTTCACTGTAGCACCATGGGACGCAGCAGGTTGCACGGGCATGTGTGCAACTACTAAACCACAATGTTAACCTGATCATTCGCTTTCCCCTGATACTTTCTTTGTCCCTTTCTTGCAGGGCTGCTTGAAAATGGCAAAAATGACAGTTTGGACTTTAATTCCAATTCAGCTGACAAAAGTAAATAAGCAAACACATGCCACAGCTTGGCATTTGGATTAATTTCTGCTTTAATGACAATCGCTGCTGACAACTTTCTTATATACACATTCTGTGTCTGATAGTTATTAAAGCTTACATTGCATGCCTCGTTAGCTGCAAGGATTCTCTGAGCTACACGTGAGTTGTACCTCTTGGGGTTTGTGCAGAATCTCTGAGCATTGCTCAGTGTGACCTTGGGACCTTGTCCCATCGTGTGTTAGCATGCCCGAATACTCCAGGCGAGAAGAATGCCAAAACGTTGACTTTTATTGAGGTGCTCACATTTTGTGGTGATGAATTAATCAAGTGCATTTGGTTAGCAGAACCCAGCTGCTGCACACCTTCTTAATTCCTGTGGGAACAGTAAGAGTGTACTTACAAAGCCAGTTCGGAAAAATTTGAGACACTGTATAAAATGTAAATCAAAAGATAATGCAATGATTTGCAGATCTCATAAACCTGTATTTTGTTCACAATGGAAGAAAAACATTTAAATTGAGGCCCTTTACTATTTTATGAAAGATATTTTTTATTGAAGATTTAGAACAGGGGTCCCCAACTCCAGGCCGGTGTCCTGCAGGTTTTAGATCTCACCCTGGGTCAACACACCTGAATCACATGATTAGTTCATTACCAGGCCTCTGGAGAACCGCAAGACATGTTGAGGTGGTAATTTAGCCATTTGAATCAGCTGTGTTGGATCACAGACACATTTAAAAACTGCAGGACACCGGCCCTCGAGGCCTGGAGTTGGGGACCCCTGATTTAGAGAATCTGGAGAAATTTTTGTGCACAAGCCAAAAGTCTGTACTGGATGTTGTTGATCTCCGTGCCCTCTGGTGGCATTTAAAACAGGCATGATTCTCTCATGGAAATCACAGGGGCTCATGAATTCTTTCTAAAATCAGCATCTGTGAACACAGTTTGCCATGCCACATCCACAAATGCAGGTTAAAGCTCAGGTTATGCAAAGAACCAAAGCTCATTGGTTGAGGCAAAGTGGAGTAAATGTTCCGTGGTCACACAAATCAACATTAGAAATTCTTTTCAGAAAACATGGATGCCGTCTTCTATGGAGGAAACAGGAGAGGGATCATGCGGGATTTTATTAGTGTTCAGTTAAAAAAAACCTGCATCTCTGATGACAGCTTACACTTTTGGAAAGGCGTAAAGATATATACAGGCTTTAGAGAAACATATGCTCACTTCCAGATAACATATTTTTCTTTTTTTTTTAACTCGCATATTTCAACAAGACAGTGCCAAATCACATACTGCATCTATTACAGTCTGGGTGCTGAGTTGGCCTGACTGGAGTCCAGCATTTGATGACCCAGGACTGTTGAGCAGCTTGAGTCCACTATTAGATAAAAGCAGGAAAACTTTCCCCTCCCAAAAGTTCAGGAACTCATCTCCTCGGTTCTTAGATGTTTACATACTGTTAAAAAAAAAAAGAAGAGCGGATGCTGCACAATGATAAACATGGCTCTGTCCCAACTTTGTTGAGATGTGTTGCTGCCATTTAATTCAAAATGACCTTTTCTTCTTCTTAAAATGATGTAGTGTCACAGTTTAAGTGTTGTTTTCTGTGTTCTGTTGTGAATAAAATATGGATTTATGAGTTTTGCAAATCACTGCATTCTGTTTTTATTTAAATTTCACACATCCTCCCAACTATGTTGGAATTAGTAGGCTGTAGGTTCAGCTAGGCATGCCCAGCCCACCCTGATTCCTAAATTATTTTCATGAGCAAAAACAAAAGTGTTTCAGCCCTCCACACCCATCCCTCCGTCGCTATAGCCCCAGCATAGATGAGTCAATTTAGACTCAGCGTGTTTCTTAATTCCTTGGAAACCAAGTGAAGTTATGATGAATCTGTATTCCTAAGCAGGAAGGCTGGATAAGAAGCAATTGTCTAGCTCGAAGGAGTAAACACTGAAACAAAAGCAGGATCTACTGAGCTTTGGCCTCTGTATGACTCCATGACTCGTACAAACGCACAAGCATAAATAAGCTGCAAGGCATCTGACCTGTCGTAACAGTCCTATCTGCTCCATTTCCTCTCTCAAGTGCTCCATCTTCCTTCTCATCGTGAAGCTCGGGTCTGTAGAGCTGATCTCCTGACGGCTTCCTCTGGTGAAGGCTATAATTACAGATGGGGGTAACAATCCAAAGAACACACAAAAGAAATAAGAAGAACAGACAAAAAAAAGTATTTAGTACATCACAGTTGCTCAGGTCAATTTCAGGCCACCTGCTCGATTTCAGTCTGACAGTAGAAATGCAGAGTTAATGTGAAAGTCTGTCAAATAATATGAGCTCTTACTGTATAAAACCAAATCACAACAATGTCCAAGGAACAAATCTGTGCTTTGTGTTACCTGGAATTAGGTGTGGCTGTGATACAATCTAAATCTGTATTTACAGTAGGAAGCGTACAGTGTGCTTGTGCATGTCTTCCTTTATTTCAAGTCATCCCATCCCTTTGGGTTTACAAGACACAGTCTGGCTGATTTAGTTTCATTTCCTAGTCAGTGAACGTCTTCTTTACTTTTATCAAAGAGTCTCTGTAGGTTCTCAGTCATCCAAGACGTTGTAGTCTAAGGAGCGTGGGAAGAAAGCGAGGCGAGAGGTGAAACGTCTTCAAGAAACTTAAAGACATCCAGTCGCTTTCTTTCCAACCTCCTTAGACTTTTATCAAAGAGCTTTTATAAACATCGGAGCCAATTCAAAGAATATCACCGTATGCCAGGTAACATATAACAGGTAAATAAAAAATAAACAACACACACACACTCCAAATAAGGCAGACAGAATTTTTAGCATTTAAATACAAAATGCAGTTTTTATATGATGATTTTGTAAATTAATGAAAAAAAAGCTATCCAAAGCTACCTGACGCCCTCGTTAAATCATGAATTAACTGCGACTGCTCAAATTTTTTACAAAGCTAATTTCAATGGAGAAAACTTGGAACAGTGGTGAAGTTTGCCAGGAGTGTGCCGGCGGACCAAAATTACTCCCAGAGCGCATCGTAGACTCATCCAGGAGGTCACGAAAGACCTGAGAGTCTTTCAGAGTTCATGATCCAACAATAACAAAAAGACTGGGCAAAAATGGCATTTATGGAAGAGTTCAAGGAGAAAACCACCGCTGACCAAAAAGATCACAAAGGCTTGTCAGACATTTGCAAAAAAAAAAACAAAACAAAAAAAACGCCAAAACATCTTAATCATCCCCAAAACTTATGTGCAAATATTCTGTGGACTGATGAGCAAACTTTCCAAAAAGTTCAACTTTTAAGTCCAGTTACATCTGGCATAAAACTGACACAGCATTTCATAAGCATCCTAACAGTCAAACATGGTGGTGGTCATGTGATTCGCCGAGGCTGCTTTGCTGCTTCAGGATTATGAACCATGGAAAATCCTGAAGGAGACTGTCCACCTATAGGTTTTAAAAGGTTTCTTTTAGTGGCCTGGTCAAAGTTCAGACTCCAATTCAATTACAATGTCTTGGCATGACCTGAAACAGGCTCAAAAACCCTCCAGTGTGGCTGAATTAAAACAATTCTGCAAAGAAGAGTGAGTCAAAATTCTCATAAATGTTTGATTTCAATTCTTACTGCTATGGATGGGGCCACCCTGGACAAAGAACCATGTAGACTTGGATAGCTTGTTTCACCTTAATTAATAAAATCATCGTTTAAAACATGCATTTTGTATCAACTCAAATTATCTTTATCTAATATTAAAAATGTGTTAATGTTCTGAAACATTTAACTGTGACAAATATGTCAAAATACTTTTTCATGATACTCTGATCGGTGTTAAAGTTTGTATTTTGTTAGTAGTTTATTTGCAAATCATATATAGGCTAAAAAAAGTATAACACTTTATGGATTAAATTACCCAAAAATGCCTGCATATTTTAAATGAAATGATTTTAAATGAAACAGCCAACATGTGACTGAAGTGCAGACTTTCAGCTTTATCAAAAATGTTACATCAACTATTTAGGAAGTAGATATATTTGATATTTTGACATATTCCAGTTTTTAGAAGCTCAAAATGGACTGGACGATAGGCTGTTCATTGCCAAAAGAGGCCTCTTTCCTCGCTACACCATGACAAATAGAAGACCCAGATTTTTGTTTTGGGGCCACTGTTGCAAAAGCACTGTCTCCTTTAGTTCTCAGCCTCACAGAAGCTGTGTTAATAATCCAGTAACGAATTGTAATAATCCAGACCTGATTAAAATCAAGGCATGAATAAGAACTTCCATTTCACAGCGTGACACAGTAGGACTCAACCTGGTAATAATTAAGTGATTTAGGGAAGAGCAAACAGTGCATCAAAAGTTAACACTTAGCAAATGTGGCAAGCGACCAAGAGTTTCAATTATCTTAGGTAAAAATCTCTCAGGGTCACATACGAAAAGTCGTTTTCTCCTCTTCAATTTGAGAAGAACTGTCAGCCGACCAACTTTTAACAGAGTCTAAGCAACTATGCAAGATATGTCACTCAGAAACATCCTGGGGCTTAAAAGAGACAAATAACGTCTTTAAACGTTGTCAAAAAGTGCTAAAGACGCAGGAGGTACAGCAACAGTAAAGCCTCCAAGACAGAACCTTGTAGCACACTATAATCAAGAGAAGTCGAAGACGACCTGAAGTTAAAAGCAGCCGAAAAGAAAGGAATCGATCAGACAGATACGAGGCAGAAAACGCTCCAAGGCAGAACCTGAGACACCCACTGAGTATCTCAGTCAAGTAAAATGTGACGGTCAGAGGTCAAGCAACACCAGCAGAGCATTTTGCTTCATCACTGTGCATCAAAGGTCATTGGAGACTTTTGTCCAAAACAGTTGTGAGCTGCTTAGCCATAACCTTTAAGCCTTTTTAAATCTTTAAAGACCTTTGCACAAGGCATTAGTACAACTTGGGTTTTCATGGTCACTTCTAATGTATTCCTTCGATGCACTTTATTTTGTAAAAATTTGGGCTGTTTAGTTTTTATTAGAATTCCAATAACTTTCTTAATTTTACTGATCAGTGTAAACCGCTGCGATTATTTTTGCTGTGAACTGGATAATAATAAAACTTCAATATGAGGCCCAAAGAGACACTGATGCAACTGAAGGAGGCTTCGGGAGACAAACAAAAGGTCGTTCTTAAAAAGAAAGACTTGTTAAGCCAGCTGAATTATAGATGAAAGTCTGCACTTCAATCACATCTTGATCGTGTGACTTAAAATCGCCAGTGTACAGATGCAAGATTACGAAAATTGCAAACAGATTGTGGACATAACTGCATTACAAAACGCTCAGCTGGCACTCACACTTTGAGATTTCTAGTCAGAGAGAACATGAAGTCAGGAGGTTGTCACATTAATCCTTATTGAAAACTGGCAGAAGTGGTTTTTCCCCGACACTGTTTGTTTGTTTTTTTTGCTTTTGTTTTTTTCCGGTAGGCTAATTCACGATTTATTATCCTCCTGTCAAAGTAAAACAAGTTTTATTTGTACATCCAGGAAGATTTTATGACTGTATCCAAAAGCTGGTTATGGGGGTGTGGGGGCACAGACCAGCAGTTCTTTAGAAAACCCTCCCTAATTCTCGTGAAAGAATGATGAGACTCCACCTTAAAAAAAAAGTGACTCAGTGTGAAAACAAGGCATTCTTAACATTCTCATTTCAACATATATAGGCATCGACGATGTTTTCCGCGGTAACACAACCTTTAGACAGAGTAGCTTATTTTACCGATGATGTCTTTAGAAGGGTTTTTTTTAGTAAGTAAACACTATTGTTTTGTTTTTTACTCAATAAAATTGGAACATATGAGAGAGATCTTTTTTCATATCCATACAACATGTAAAATGTAACGCACTTATATCATTTCAGCAGTTTGTTTTTTATTATCTTTTCAAATCGACGGGAAGGATCGGTTCTAACCGTCTGATTGACTTTATTTTTGTTACTATTTTTATGCCCAAGTAAGCCCCGAGAGAATCATTCCAGTGAAAAGGAAAAGCACTGAGCCAAACGATTCAGACAGTGTCATTTAAAGAACAAGGACGTCTGTGTTACCTGATCTTGGCTTAAGTCCAAACACTGTCAGAGTAGTGCTGAAATCAGTGTTGCGCAAACCCTCCTGAGGATAAAACATTCACATCCAATTCAGAATGGGACGCAGCATTAACACTTACACGATCTTTTAAGATAACATTTTCATACCCACCTCAGAGTCTTCGTTGCCACTCGAGTTTTTGCGAGCACTCTGACATTTGTACTGTCAACAAAAGAGATAATTAGATCTTTGTTTCATGCTAATTGTTCATCTCCTGTTCTATTTATGGAAGCAAACCTGGTGTTACATGTTTGTTATTCATTTATCTAAACAGTGACACGCTTAATAAAAGAATGATCGGCACATGTTTATACATTAAGTGGCTAGTGCGCCTCTAAATCCCACAAAAATAATGGGGCGAGTATCTTGCCCGTGGATACTGTGCTATGCAGACTGAAGACTGGAACAGCCAGGGATCAAACCGCCAACATGCCCATTAGTAGATGACCTGCACTGCTACGGCGTTATTTTTGTCCCTCTATTCTGAGCGCACGTAAAAAAAAAAATTGCAAGTGCAAATGTTGCATTTTGGGGACAAAATTATTTTGAGCGAAGAAAAGTTTAATTTGAGCGAACAAAATCCATTGCTGCATGCAAGAAATGTATTTCAGTGTTTGCTATTATCCATACTGACACACAATAACAGCCCCTCTCGCTCAGTTGTTGGGATTTGTTCTTGCTCAGATCTGTACTCTGTGAGCTGACAGACATCTGCGGACCTGCTCTCAACATTTCTGCACCCTGCGCGCTCACCTCTTTCTGTACACCCTTATAAGTGTGTCACAAAACCAACCAATCACAGGCTTTGATGCAAAAATTCTGATTGGCTGTTAAGGTCTCAGCTCGCTAGCTACTGCATTCCGGAAACACGGTCCAGAATGTAGCTAAACCCATTTTCGGTTAGTATGTTTAATTATTTTATTTTAAAATATTTTGGATTTAGCTACACTTTGAACTGTGTTTCCGGAATGCAGTAGCTAGCGAGCTGACAAATGTGCATATGGATAATAGAAACACTGAAATACATTTCTTGCAGGCAGCAATGGATTTTGTTCGCTCAAATTAAACTTTTCTTCGCTTAAAATAATTTTCACTTAGAACAGAGACACAAAAATAACGCCATACACTAACTACTAGTGGACAAACCGGAATCTAACCTTTGACTTCTGTGTTCACAATCAGTGTGACTCTAATCATTCTGATAAAGTCATGCATTACTGCACATTTGGAGATGGCTATCACAGAAAATCAGATAGAGCATGCAATTCTGTCTGACAGCACAAAGTATTCTGAAAGTAGATGCAATCTAGAAAGTCCCTGGCCCATCTGCTCGCTCAGCATCTGGGAGCGACAGACATTCTTTTTTCTTTCCAGCAGTCTCCAGAAATCCAAGCCAAGATTATGTTTTGGTCTGTTGGTCGTTGTTTATGAATACGTGTGTGAATGCATGCATTTTTTGTTTTGGTCATGTAGGCGCTGCATTTTGTTCTTTACAGAGACTGTTTATCACCTGCATTCATCCAAAGCCTAAAGAAACGTGACGGATTTTGTACAAGTGCAAGCACAGAGTACAAGCAGACTACATGCAAGAGAACTTATGGTGGCGGAAATTTCGTCTCTTGCCTGTAAATTCTACACATCCAAATCCAGAATGTGTTTCAAAGACATTACTGAAGATGCAGTGAGAATCTGGGAATTTGCACAACCTTCAGATAATCTTTTCGTAGATACTTGTTCCGCCTGCGGTCTTCATTCTGATTGAGGACAGGTGGGATCTCAGGCCACTTTGGCTCTGAATCGGACTGATCTGTCTTCAGACAGCCATCAAAGGAGCAGGAGGAAGAGGGCTGTAAACACAAGCAGTTAAAATTAATCTAAAAACAATCTCTATAAAATTCTCCGCATCTTACAGAGAAGAATGGGAGGCACAATCGAGAAAAAAAACACAAGCCTGGAAAACCGGGCGTGAATGAAACACGGTATGTTTGCTTTAAAGAAAGTAAGTTGGTACCTGTCCACTCAGCACTGACGCTCCACTGCTTCCTTCATCTAAAGAGGCACTGATATAACAAGACAATAACATCACAAGCTTTTGTTTGACATTCAAATACCATGAAGTTATGTTTTTGGGAATACATGCCACTAACAAAGAGATTAGGGTCAACAAATATTTGGAGACAGGGAGACAAACTGTGCATGACTCACACCGCCAGTCACGTTTTGGAAAAGTTGATGCGTTCTAGAACAAATCTGGCTGTTTTGTGTTACTCAAAAACAAATCTGTGTGCATGACTCCTGTATATCTCACAGCTAAGTGTTACTGGAGAACACCACAGAGCTGCCCTGTGATTAACTTGAACAACACTTTGGAAGCTAGTAAACCACGTCTGCTGCAGTTTACTGGCCCCGAACATGTTGAGTTCAGCTTGAAAAATGTGAGAAGCAGCTGCCCATAAAGTGGCACGGTCTGACTTTGAGTACAGTTTGAGTGAAGACCTGTGAGGTGATCTTTGTGTGCAAGTTTCACTAAATCCTAAGCAACACTGTTGATTAGTGATTAGTGCTTCCCATTAGTGAGGAGTAGTGATTCTTGTAGACTGTGGCCAGACTGAGGACTCTATCGCTTAAGCTGCCAGATAAGATAAGAAGTCATAAAGATTTAAATGCGACAACACACAATCTTAAAATAAACTAAATAATGAAAATGTTAAAGAAATCGGTAGCACAGGAGTAAATCAGGTAACCCTGGGAGCAATCCAAAAATGGAATAAATAATGAATTTTTAAAAATGTATTTAAAAAAAAATTAAAAGTAAGGCCACGATAAGTCTTTGAATGATAATGCCAGAAAAAGGAGGTGGGTTTAGATTTAAAGATTTTAGCGCTTTCAGCTTCTCTCAGGGACACCAGCAGAAAATTCCATCAGCAGTCTATAAAAGCTAAAGGTTTCCTCCCCAAATGGCAGATTTGCACACAAGGAACGAGAGGGCATACTGCTTCGCACGCTTGTAAGCATGTGAAACGCACTGGAGTGGCACCATGAAGTACTTTAAAAACAAGCAGAGAGGATTTAAGAATCAACACAGAAACTAACAGGCGCAGGGGCGGGTATTAATGTGCTTTCTTAGCAAACGTGAGTTATTTTATCTACAAAAATGACACGTATCTTCTTTGGAAGCTGGAGACGCACTGGCACAGAACTCACCTGCGAGCGGTCTGAGTTGTGAGTCTCGGTTTGCTGCCGGAGCTTCCAGAGTGACTGAGGAATCTGCAGACGCACACATACAGCAAACAGACGAACACAAGAACTGTTCAAACAGGCTGAGATTACATTGCACATGCAGTACATGAAATATTTTTTGACCATGTCACAAAAAAAACCCCAAAACCTCAATACACTGAGTCACCAAACACTGAAATTTCATTAATTGGGCAACACGAGATTTTACTGCTTGTTTTACAGAAGAAAGCACTGATTCACCCCAAACTGAGTCACAGGAAGTGAGTGCAAAGAATCAAAAATAGCTGCTACTTTACTCTCGTAAGACGCCTGTATGTATGAAATGAATTTGAAAAAGCAAACTGTAAACCATGACAACAAAAATCGCTCTACCTGTGTGCCCGGCCGGTCACTCTCCTCCTGTGAATTAGACTTTCGGCTCTGCAAATTAAGGACCGTCGTCTAAGAAGCCACGCAAACAAGCAGTAGGCAAGTCGGGGGAACAGGAGAAGATCAGGAAATGGCAAAAGTGGAGAAGAAAAAGTCAGGTAAAGCTGATATGGGTCTGACTTGCAAAGACAAAAGCGGTAAAGTGCAGTAGGTAGAGATGTAGCGTAAAAGCTTGGGCAGGAATGCTGACGCAGTGGATTTGTTCAATGAGTAAACCAAACTGTCCAGTTCACGGGAAATGTAGACTTCGATGCCTGTCTGTTTGCTCTGTCAAACCACTTACAGGACTATTACTTAAAATTTCTTTACAGCAGTGCATGTATTAGTCACGGCACATTTTTTATGACTACTTTGCAAAATGCTGGCATCAAACTGATGAAGCTTAGGCAGTAATGCTGCTTTGTTTTAAAAGTCACGCTCAACGACTTTGAAAAGTTATCAAAACATCTGCGTTTCTTTTAAAAGCTCATGATGTAAGCCTACTTTGTAACGCTTTCCTATACAGAAAATTGTTAGAAAGGAATAGATTAATGAGGCCTTTAAGCGGATTTAATAATGCTGTTGGTATTATAGGCTTGCAGGGAGAAAACGCTGTTAGGCTAACTGCAAAAAGATGTTACATGAACAACACGGATTTAAGCAGCTAAGCAAACGCTGATCTACCACACGGCTACTGTTATGTTATGAGAGTAGGCGTGAGGGCCACACACCTGTTCTGCTGCTCCTGCTGCAGAAGCTGGACAGCAATCTTCCTCAGGTCAAGCACTTCCTTCAGCTCATCGTCCTCTTCCTCAGCTAGCTGCTCCTTATCAGAACTGGGAAAAGTTGAGGAACAAAATTACTATCGAGTGATTAATTAGAGATATATCTAGGTATGGGCACACATCCATTTATTTGCTTCTTTTTATCCAATTCAGCTTATCCCAGCTGCCAAAGGGCAAAGTGTGCCCCCACCCCACCTCCACCCCCAAGACTGGTCATCAGTGTGTCGCAGGGCCAGCACATTTACAGACATATGTGGAATCCCCAGTTAACCTATTATGTTTGTCTTTGGTTTCAGGCTGAGACATGCAGATGATTAAAGGGGGAAACCTGCTGGCAACACTCAGCATCGAAGTCGCTGATTGATGTGAACTTCAATACAATTCGGTAGAAAGCCATCATTCACAACTGATGACAGTCTTTTACATTTTGCAGTGACTCATCAAACTGTGTCATCACCTAACGCGTCATTTCCAAAGAGGTCTCCTTGGTAGTACATGCACAAAAAAAAACAAAAAAAAACTACAAAATGTGTTTTTGTGTTTTGCAATGTAAAAAAAATTTAAAACATATCAGGTGTCCCCATGCCACCAGTGCTGGCTTTTTTGTATCGCTCAAATCCCCTTTGTGATGTGGAGTCACGCTGAACGGCACCTGGCAAAACTCTGCCAAACCAAACACAAGTGTGGCCGCCACTTGCGATAAGAAACAAACTGAAAGTTTTTTTTCTGTTCTCTCACGCCGCCCTCTCTCTTTTCTGCGCATGGTTTCCTCTGGTTCCTGTAAATTGCTGGAGTGGCTCACCTGGTCTGTATTAACCACTCCTTGGCTCCAGTATAAATACCTAGGTCTTCCCACTCACTTCTCATTAGAGCAGGTGAGCAGTGTGGCAGTCACGCTAAGGCTAACCACTCCTAGTGTTTTAATGTCTTTTATTGGATATTTCTGATTCAGGTTTTTCTTTCAACCCGTTAGCCTTGCGGCACACTGAGCCCAACATCTTGCCTGTCCACTCTCCATATGCCTAACCTCATCACCGGGCTTGCTTCCCGAAAACAAATTTTGCTCTGTTGGTCTGTCTGGATCTGATTTGGGTACCAATTAGTACAACCTATGCCAGCTCACACTCCAGCGAGCGGTTACATTACCCTAAAAAGTCCAGGGGATGGTGGAAAGTAACAGTATTGCACAGAAAAAAAGACTCACCCTGACTCCTCTTTCCAGCTGTCTTTATCTTTGCTTTGGTGAGACATGTTAAGAACTTTCTCCAGTTCCTGGAACGCACACAGGGACATCACGTCACGTCACAGGACCAAGCACACAGAGATAGATATTCTCTCCCAACGTGTCTTCAAAAGATTTCCCACATTCTTCTCGGTTTTCTAGACTGATTGATGAATTCATACCTTTATACAAGACACATGACTGCTTTGCTGCCCATTGCACTCTGACAGAGCAGGATCCTCATCCGGGTTGGGCTCTATAAAGTCATAGAGATCCTGATCTGATAGAGGGAGGAAGCATCCGCGTTCATCACATGAACTGTCACATTTTTAGGCACTTTATTCAACAACCCCGTGTCTCTGTTATTGCTTTCAAAGGGAATATGTGATACTTATTTTCGGTAACCTTTGCAAGAGTCCATTTTGGAGAGGAGTGACAGGGCGTCGGCACGGGCTGTCTCTGAAACTTGAGAGTGCAGGCTGACGGTGTCATCGTCTGAAGGCTGAAGGAGAGGAAAACAGAGGAATGGGAAGTCAAGTTTCAAATGCAATCAATTCACCTGAATTATTGCTGTTGCTATTTTGGGTATTTAAATGGAACATAGGATTAAATGGAAAAAAACCACACCTGCAACACGTGACTGTAGCATTTGCCAAGTCACGTTTATAGCCTTACTAAGCAACTTTAATGAGCAGATATATTATGTATATATTCAGTTCCTCCATTAATGATCTTTTGAGTTATATTTGTAGTTCTTGGCATGTATCCAGACATCCTTCTGAAAGTATCCTTGTCTCTTATACTGGTTTGGGTCTCGCCCATTATTCTCCTGTCACAACAGTAAGCTCACACAGTGTTTTGCAATGCTATAGCTTACAGGCATAAGGGAGGGTACTCAAGTTTCGGAGGGAAGTCCTTTAAATATGTTATTCAGAACTGCACATTTCCACCTTCTACTGTCACATCAGTATTTTTCCATTTGGATTTCTGCCGCCTTCACAAAGCTTCACGTGTTGCTGCTGACAACCAACCTCCCTGCACACTTGCTTCCCATTATCCAACAGCGCCCTGCAGGTCACATCTTGCCAGTTTGTCTAGTCAGATATTTATATGTTGTTTTACCTAGTGTGCTAACATTTACTTCTGTCTGTATTTTTTTAAAACAACTTCCCCTTTATCGTGGCAAATGTGCTCTGGCCAAGCTGCTTCTTTTCTGTGCACCTGCATGAGTGCTACTACCAAAGCCTAACGCTCTTTCCACTCCTTAGATTTAGTGTGATTAACAAGTCGACCACCTATATAAACAGCTCATATTATATCAAGAAAATGATATGGGTTACACTTTCATAGTTATATATCTCAATATGTGCTCTTTCTTAAGTAGTAAAATGTATTTATTTTCTCACACAAGAGAAAATAAAATTGTATTCTACTTTCTGGGGTGTGGCTCACCTATGAGTGACAACTCCCTAATATATAAGTCTGTTTAAGCTTTCAAATCCACCCATCACTGACGAGATCTGGTTTCAGAAAAATATAGCTCAGCTTGAGGCTCCAAAACAGGAAGGCACAAGTCACTGAGTGATGTCACATGTGTGACACTCGTTTGGACTCTCACCTCTGTTGTAGACAGCCTCTTGTCACCATTGTCACTACCAATTCCAGAGTCAGGACCGTGGTTCTTACTTGGGTAAAAATCTTCCATGCTGAAATTATGCAAAATGACGTAAATTAGACAGCATTAAATGATTAGATAGCAGAAATGCAATGCATGGTGTTTTTAACAGAATAGAAGTGATAAATAGATGCATTATGATATAATGATATACTTGATGATGGTTGCAAGTAAGTTAGTAAATCTGTCAGTACCTATCTGTTAGTGGTTGCGGTAGGCAACGCTTGCCAAGAGAGGGGAGGTCCAGGGTGTCTGGTTTCTTATCCATCCTACAAGCCTGCATGTTCAGGTACTTAAATATGTGCACTTTGCCTTTAAGACAAATCTGAAACAGATAAACACACAAGGTGTTCTTGAAGTCGCTCCAACCACTACAGAGGGAACTATAAGGAAATCCACGTGGGTGGATGGGTTAGATGTACAAAAACAACCACTATTTTTCTGAAGAAAATCCATAAAGCTTCAATTGTGCTGTACATCTGTTCCCACATATGGGCAAATGCACCACCATAAAGCAAATCCTCATACCTGTGCCGGTGGAGACTGCATAGGGTTGTTGTCTAGGATGATGTGCTGCAGTTGCCTCAGCTTCCTGTAGGCTGGAGGAATCTCTGTGATCTTATTGCAGGAGAAGTCAAGTCGGATGAGAGGCAGGTCAGCCAACTCTGAAAATACAAATAACAAGAAACTGATGTGCACTGCTTCGACTCCACAATCATCAGAAATTTGTATGTGCTGTTAGGGTAGATCTTATAAAAATAGTTTAACAACATCATAAAAACAGAGTCAAGTTCTTGTTTTTGGGCTCTTATCTTAACCCTCAAGCAACCACAATAATTCAGCAAATAAAAAAAGATCATATCTGGATCATATCTGTATCTATAAATATGTTATTACACAATTTTTTTTCAATTGCTCTGTTTGTCATACCTGTACTCTTTCCATCCATCTATGGCAGATGTTCTAATGTTAAGCTTTTCAAAGGTACTTTAATGTAAAAAGGGGTCAACTTGACTTGTGATTAAAATGCATTTCATCCTTCAAATTAATGGCAATATTTTGCTATGGTTTTCACTTTAAGGGCATGTAGAAATATGGGTACAAGTATCTCTAACTGCTTTTAAGGGGATTTTTTTTACTTCATTGTGTTGAACACGTCATTTTTTAAACAGAATTTTATAAATATTATTAATCTGTTAGACCGGTTTATGTCCGACAATATTTTCACGGAGCGGCCTTTAAGGTGTCGCGGATAAATACAACAAAATAAAACCAGTACGGGTACAGATTTATTCATAACACATGGGAAAAGACCCACGGAAACCAAGTTAACAATAAAACCGATAAAAAAAATAACGATTAAAAACCGATAAAAACTCTGAAAACCATAAATTTCACACCCAATCTTTAACTCTCCCGGCCTGGTACCAAAAAACCCACGGACCGGTACCGGTCCATGGCCCAGGGGTTGGGGACCGCTGTGTTAGACAACAGCACAGACTGCATGGATTCAAGTGCCACACATAGGAATTGCTCAAGTTGGGCTTGTCAATTCAGGTATCCTTAGTTATTCTGATATATATTACTATAATTTATTATGTTGTCTTCTGCTATGTTTATCTGTGCCAACAGTAACAAGACAGGCAACACAAAACATACAAAGCACAGTTGTGTCTCTTGGCTGTGACAGACTGGCATAGATGCCAAAATGTCTCAGTGATGCGCAATCAATGCGTCTAAAGTGAAAGAAACACACAGAGAGCTTCATGAGTGATGGATTTACCATCAGGCAGCATGTGAAGACTATTCTTCCTGATGTTGAGTTCTCTC
The DNA here is from genome assembly GCF_036321145.2 of Pelmatolapia mariae. Taxonomy (NCBI): domain Eukaryota; kingdom Metazoa; phylum Chordata; class Actinopteri; order Cichliformes; family Cichlidae; genus Pelmatolapia; species Pelmatolapia mariae. The sequence continues at coordinate 22,038,836 of NC_086236.1, forward strand.
AAGGCTTGAAGCTTTCCCACTTGAGCAGGCAGTGCCTGGATCTCGTTTGAGCTCACGTCCTGAAATCCAACCCAGCAGGGGGAGACAAAGAGTGAGAAACGGAATTATTAGCATTCACTCTCTCACCTCTCACACACACATACATATAGAAAAATGGGTAATGGGTGCAGCAACTTATTGAGACATGCAAAGAACATAGAAATATAGCATAAAAGGCAAAAGCAGAGTTTGTACAAATCTATTGAGCTTGGAAGCCCATATTTAGTATGACCAGCTTTATTCTTCACCACAGCCTGAACTCTCTTAGGGCAGCTTTCTTGTCATTTCTTTAAGCAGTCCTAAGGCATCGTTCTCCAGGCTTCTTGAAGGACAATAAAAGCTCTTCTTTAGGTTGGATCTCGGCTGTCTTTTGTTCTGTTCTCTGTCATGATCATCTCGCACTGCTGTAGGTAGTCTTTCAGGCCTGTCACATTTTCTTTTGTCATCACTTTGTCCAGTTTTTAAGAACATACTGCACACCATGCTGAGATATGTCAAGTTTTTGGCTAATAGCTTATTGGGAATCACCTTGTTGGTGTAAAAATACTATTTTATGTCTATCGAACTGTGTTATCTGGCATTTTTTTATAGATTCAACTAAAGGAATTGGAACAAACGATTGTGTTTTTGTGACAGGCTGCTAGTTACAAAGTGTCTAAAGACATGATTTAAAATTGATTCTTTGCTAAGTTTTCTGTTATGTGTAGACAGAACACTGGTTCATCCCTTGTGTATGTGCCTCAGGCACTGTACTGTATATAAAGGCTGATGTATACAGGCTGCTCACCAGTTCCATTAAGTCTTTGGCCTTGCCAATCTCTTCAGGGATGGACACAAGCTTGTTGTTGCTCACAAGCAAAACCTTCAGGGGAAGGTTGAAAAGGTATTTCGGCAACACTGTCAGAAGATTTCGGCTGCAGAGAAAGACAAAACAATGACCTGCATTTAAAATAGCAGACAGAAGCGTGTAACACTGAGACGATGGTGACTGGGAATTGAGTTGTAGCAAAAGAGGAAACATCTCTTTCGCGTGAGCATTTTCACCCTGTAAGTAAGGTGAAAGGGGAACCGGCACTTTTTTTGGCATGTAACTGAATACCAACATTCACTCCTTTTGTATTCAATTAGAGTCTGAAACAATAATAAAAGTATAGTGTTAGCAATGGCTCACCTGATGTCCAGATAAGTCAGCATCTGCAGATTGATAATAGCTTCTGGGATGCACTTAATGCAGTTGTGGTAGAGGTTGAGTGACTCCAGGGGGGCAAACAGACACACTTCTGGGGGGATTTCTGTGAGCCGATTCTTAGACAGATCTGCAAGGAGAAGAAACAGAATACTTGTGTGCATAATCACACTGGTGACAAACTCATTATAACCCTTTAACATCAGTTATGTGTGCTTTTTGCACGAGAAGCCATTCCCAAAGCCTTGAAAGACTGATCAATACATATCTGTGACAGAGCAGTAGGAAACGTAGCTCTTCATCGAACGTCGGTCTAATATTACACCAGAGTCTTGGGCTTTATAGGTTTGAGTGCTGCCGGCGGGGTCATACGTCAGTATTTCCAGCATCGATCTCGCTGGGAGTGGCACGTTAATGGCTTTAGATTTGTATGAATGAGTGGAGAGTGTTGGAACTCGTCCTACATCTGTCGTTTTGTTGAAAGACAAGTTAACAACAAAATAAAATAACCATAATTTTTTTTCTGGGTTGCTTTTTGAAGAGAAGAATCAGGTTTGCTGAGGCACAGAATAATTTATGTAGGATCCTTTATAGGATTTATCTCTTTTTATTAAGAGAACGGTCAAAAGTGAATGAGTTCAATGATTGCATTTAACTGAAATAAGTCTTTTTATACAAATTCAACATATTTGCAAGTAATGCCATATCAACAATCATGTTATGATATATAATAGAACAATACTAGAGTAAACAACCATACTATCAACTGTTAAGGCTATAATAGCATGGCAGCATATCACAATGGCTAAATTGTTTTTCATGTTTAAGAGCTTAGTTCACCTTCACTCATATTAAAACCCACACCAACAGTTTAATGTCAAGAGTTTTGCATGCATTTCTTAGTTAAGATATAAACAAAGTTACAAGGAATTCTTCTTAGGAGTCACTATTGTCCCTTGCCAAATTCAATGCCAACCCATCTCAATCCTGTCACGACATGTCACCTACATTAAAATACCCGGTGCCAACTTCAAGGTGTGGCTAGAAAGGAAAATGAGTATGAGTCACCTTCTGGTAACCACAAATGGCAATAACAACTGTTGACAGTACAGCTAATGTGACAAGTTCTCCTAAACTTGTCGAGCTGTCTGTTGTGTCACCTGATAACACTGAAGTTAGCTTCTAAATTGGCAGAACATGAATGTTTAGCACACAGATTTGATAAGTAGGACACTTTCATGTTTGCCAAACATATCTGTACAAACAAATGAGATCAATTTTACCATTTTTATGTCGACCGAATCAGACGAGGCCTTTCGTTCAAGATATTTTGTGTAAATGCAAAGAGACTGCTAAACGACAAAGCGACAGCAGAAGTAGCGGTTAAACACGCTCTGTTTAACCACTGAAGGCAGTTTGCTAAAAAAAAATCATAGCCATGCATTAATGAGCTACATGCATGTGCTTTTGTTCTGCAACAGGAACATGAATGTAATCTCTGCTTCAACCCCCCATTTTTATCTGCCTGCCGTAATAAAATATTTAGAATTCATCCCAACAACGTCAAATAAAGGAAGCATACAGATACAGATGCTTAAGCTCATTATGCAGATATCTGTCCTTAGACAGCATTCAGAATTTCCACATGTATTCCAAATACTTACTTTGGAAACTCATATTAAATAACGTTTAACCTATATACTGCTGGTGGTCTTTGAGGCTCAGTCTTCAACATATGTTGCAAGAGAAAAAACAGGAAAGTTCATCCACTGAAACATAAATATGACTATTAAATTTCACTGCTACCTGCCAACAAAATGTAAATATGCCCTGTGATCAACTGAAGCATAGCTTAACTCTTTATTTTCTTTTAAATGTCTTTAGATCGTGCCCACATTTCCACTTAAATAATCACTGACACTAACCCCGTGCGCTTTAACCAGAAACACAAGGATACTTGTAAAGGTTACCTTGCACTGCACTGAATTCCCCGTCAAACACTTATTGATTCAGTGCCTATAAATTATGTGTGTACGTGTCTGCGTGTGTGCTGTTGGTATTCTACTCATGTTTCACTGACCTAAATCTGTTAACACAGTTACATTATGAGGATGTCTGCTACAAAGTAACATAAATCACTACCTACTAAGATTAATGCCTTTTTAAAGGTTGGGCAAATAGTAGTTTAGATCCCAGTAAATTCACAGTAAGTCAACTTAATGTCCTTTAAATTCTTTGAGAATGTGGACACATTGGCACATCACTTTTCTAAAAGCACCTTACACCACAACCTGAGTCTTACAACTCTGTTTTTCTACTGTACACATGCTCACACACGGATAATACACCAGGGTTCGGTGTAAGGGTTCAGTATCGTGGCAAGGACATTTCAACATGAGGAGAGTAGCAGGGGGTTAGTGGACAACCCGCTCTCCCTCCTGAGCCGTGCGTATCTGTGTCCGAGTGCGTGTGTGTGTGTGTATGCGTGCATGCGTGAACAATCTTGTCTTGTGAATTATCTCTGGGTGACAAGATAATTAGAGTGAGGAGCTGCTGCTGCAGAGCTCCAGATAAACAGAAGGCTTTCAATTATTCTGTCCCACATAACCAAAGTGCGCTATGCTTTGCTTGGGAAAACCAAACACTGCTGCGCCTCCATCCCCTCATTATGTGAAATTACATATAGGCACCACTATTTATTAAACAACTGAGCTACAGTATAAAGGTTTTAATGAAACTAAATTCACTTACCTGCTATTAAAAGGTTACTGTTTAGTATGAAGGATATCGTATCTAGTATTTAAATATGGGAAGTAAGGCCCTTATTCATTTATCCCCAGTGCAATGAAACACCTTCTCTACTTTTACTGAAGGTTGTTATCAGCTATGAAAAGAAACTGACCTGAATTGTATTGAAATGGCCTGATTTACCTGCATTTTAACATTACATACTATATGTTGAACCTTTCGCCCCATTCGGTCAGATTACAAGACAGTTTGAGGAGAACAAAACCGCCTCGCGTCAAACAAACTGAAGAATCAATAATAAACTAGATATTTGTTCCATGTCCTTTATATCAGATATCAGTGTCCTCCGTGATCTTAGTCATTATCACCACTTGTCGGACATTTGATTGCAGCAGTTATTGTCTGGAGGTATAATTTTTGTTTTTGTTGTTGGTTAATTAATACCAGGGAAAAGAGAAAGTTGCATTTATTGCATACATGCCACTAATACATGAAAGCAGATTAGCTTTCTGGTGCTACTAGTGTGATTCCTAATATGGCTTCTCACAATAGCATTTAAACAAAAGTGCCACTAGTTGCAGCAAAACTAGTGACTAGTCAAACTAAAACTAGTCAATTAAAATGACCAAACGTCCAGACAGTGGTTATAGGAAACTAAGGTCAGATAATATGGATTTAAAGCTCAAGCAGCTTTCCACAGATAGGCTCTGACTGTGTAGTTGTCTATGGGCTCTGACAGCAGTCAGTAAGCAGAAGTGAGAAGCAGACTATGACACAGTCAGCAGCACAAAGGGAAAAGAAGCCAAAGGGTTAAGGGAAGCAGAAATTACCACATGGGGAAAGACTAAAGCTGAGGTCACAAGGTATACACGCTTTCCATTAAGACTAAACTCTGCCTCTCCCTCAGGATTGGACCTTGATGCTGTAACCCAGCTGCATATAGTCAATTCCCCCATCTCCCTCCACACCCTAATCTGGTCCCACAACTGGGTATTCTGTGTTAGTAGTTGAATCATCTGGGTGATGGGGGAGCTGGGGGGTAGGTGGAGACAGGCTTTATATGCCTGTCTATCTTTTCCCACTTTTCCCTCCTCCAACCTAGGCCATGCACCATCTGCAGCGCACAGTGGGTCTTTAATCCACCTGCTTGCTGCCTCAAGCTCCCACAGAACAAGGCCCGCCAGGCAGAGAAGCACTCCACCAAGGCTCCACGGCGCCATCAGCCCATATCATCAATCTATTCATTTGTGTTCGTAGTGCAGATGCTGCTTGGATATGTCCTTTCATGACACAGCGAAATGAATACTAATAGATGTCTTGCTTTCTTCTGGAGCAAACAGTGAGTCTCTGATCAGCAAGAGACTGATTTTGAAGAGAGGATAAAAATAGCTTTAAGTTGCTATTTAGAAATTCAGCTTGTTATCACTAAGTTATTTGTCTCTAAGCTGCAGGAAAATGAGACCATCATACTCTGACTATTTACTGTATTCTGTCAATAATGCCGCGGGATTCAGTTTAATGAAAACATGGAAGGTGCATGTCAAGGAGATGATTAATTGGGGTTAATTAATTTTCACCCTGCAGCAGATGTGACACAGCCACTATGGCTGTCAGGATTTGGGTGTGGTCCGGTGCTGCGGGTTGGATTGTGCAGATTGTTCTTTGTGAGATTTGGTCTTAGAGATCGGGTAGTCTCTTGATCAGCTGCGTTTGTTCAGCTACTGTGCAGGGGTTGTCTGTGAGAGCTTGTAATCACCGTCAGGCACTAACGCGGTCCAATTGATCCATGAACCGCATCCTTTGATCTCTGCCCAATCCAGATGCTTCAGGATTGGGCATAGACATGCTTCAGCAGCACCCGGTGTTGACAGACACACAGACACATTAATATAGATATAGATACTATAGATGTACAGAAACGGCTTCTTTCCCTGGACTGTTTGGTCTGTAAACATACACTATCCCCCCACACCGCATCCCTGTCCACCCACCCACCAATCTGAGCCATGGTCTTAGTAACCCTCATCACTCAGACCACTCACAAGGACTCTACTCAGACCAAGTCCTTTGCAACCTGTTCTGTAATGTGTGCCTTTCCCTTGTTTTGTATATATTTCTCCTGTTTGTTAGTTATTCCTGCTGCCTTATTATTTTTATTTACAGTAAAGGGCTATTCTATTCTATTCTATGATCATAGGCTTTTCAGACATATAATAGTATTTCATTTTTGTTCAAACTATTTATTATACATTTAGTGCCTAAGATATTAACCCCAACATTAATTTTTCACTGAGTCTATTACACCAGAAATTAATTGAATGAAATCAAATCACATGTCAAGCATTTGATTCATGTTCCTATTTTTAAATGAAGAAGCAGACACTCTGGTTGTGTCACACTACACAAATTTGGACACTACAAATGTCTGATTGGAAAATTCAGACATGCCACATTGTTCCTGTTAAATTCTAACACATCCTACTTTGAGACGACACTAAAATAGTCACACTCTGTTATATGACACACACGTTTCTAATTTTCTGTGGTTATACCTTCATTTGTTGAGCTTTTTGTCAGATTTCCCAGGCGTAGATAAAGCCTAGCTGCGAACTAAAAGAAAAATTCTGTGAACATGTCCTTGGTGCCTTTTTAAAATGTGAATGTTACTTCTGTTGAACGTGTTTGTAACTTCAGTGCTTTTTAAGCTGTTGCTTCACAGAAAAGAATCAATTAGAGACCACCGTTTCATTTTCTGATCATTTCACATTCAAGTCTAAATGTTTAACAGTGGCATCATTAATATACAGGCCTGCGTTCTCGTTAACAGGAACGTCAATAACCCAGTCTAGGCGTGGGTGAGTAAAGGCCTTTTTCTCAGATATTTTTCAAAGACTACCTTCAACTAAAGGACACTAACAATTTTCTCAAAAAGGGATTTAAAAGAAAATTTTATGTTGTGTCTCATATATAAGACATAATTATGGGACGACTCTGTTGCACGAAGCGCTTGCTGTTCTGCACAGGCTTTCAGGAGAGACAGAGGATGTTTGATTTAACAGAGCACAGAGAATGAGTAGCACTTTTAAAGCCTTTGGGGGGAGTCAGCCTGCTTGAACTTTAATGAGCTGTGGCGCTTTCAGTATTTACACTGGTTGATTATTAAGGCAGAGAATGTTTGCTTGATACTTGTGTCCTTGTGGAGGCCGTCCTTCAAGAGTTTAACTTGTAAGGAATGCAGCAGCACCTCGTGAGATTTGCTGTGCACACAAAGTCCCACAAAATCGAATAAAGAATGCCCAAGTTGCATTTTGGCCACCTGTTTCAAAGACTTCCGGTATCTGAGTGGGCTTTTTGGTTTGTTCTTGGCTGTCAAATTATGCGGACTCTCTTTTAGTGACAAAAACCGCACTCTTTTTTTTTCTTTACACGCTTTTCTTCACTTACCTCTTCATTTTGGCCATGAAATATTAGATCAAACTATTTGTGGATGACGGAGTAATTAGCCAGACAGTGAAGTGTTTATAGTGTGATGACAGATTAGGTGCGATCTTCAATTGTGGCACAGCCATTAAAAATGGAAGCTAAAACCACACACTAAATCTAATGCATGTATTGTTGATTATACCATAAATGAGTCATCATGGTCTCCAAGAAATCCCAATTTGAAATGTCTTTATTAGCATTTTTCCTGAGAAGTCACAGAAACAGCTGGTGTAAACTTGGCTGAATATCTGACAATAACGCACACCTGTGAAGGTATGGTGAAGGTACGGTGAAGGCACCTCCCGGCGGTGGGGTAATGGCAGGTAGAGGCATGCTGGGGTTACTAACCTGAACATCTGCCCAGATAGATGCACTAACCCGCATGCACTTCTACACAAGTTCGGGGCAGCATTCTCAGCGCCTTCCCTGTGGGAAAACAACCCGACTGGAGACAAACTAGCAGCAGCACACTGCAAACGGACACCCTCGTGTGATGTCCGCTCCCTTTTTGGTTGCTGCTTAGCCGTCAGATGAAGGCGACTCATTAGACACTGCTCCGTATGAATCCCTTCGCTTTCTAAGAGCAGCAATGTGATGTTATCGAAATAGCACTTCTTTATACTTATCACGAGACATATCAAGAGCCACTTCTTCTTTTTTTAAACGCCTTTCAGTTTTCAGGTGTAACAAATAATGTAGCTTAACAAGCTGGGTCTTAGTTTACAGAACTGGTACTGTTCAGTGAGGACTGAAAGCTGCAGCAAAGACTTATAAGAAAAGATGCATTAAAGTTAACTTTAAATTGCATCTGATTTTGACTGAGCCAGCAAAAATGACACCATTTCTATTTGCAGCAGAGATTGCAATTGATGTAAAGGGTAGCGCCGTGAGGTGTTGATCTCTCTTCGCACATCTGAAAGTGACACTTCCCTTCTGGCACACCTTTAATTTGACAGAGTGAAATGAAGGCGTGAGATACAAGCGCGAGGCGTGCAGCATTTACAGCACCTGAATTGCACTGGCACAGAAATATAAACCCTCCCACCTCTTCGAGTTATCATCGCTGTTATAATGAGCACTCCAGATAATAGAAGCTGTTTCTAAATTTAAAGCACGAATAAATAAATAAATAAAACTCTTGACAGATGTTTTGACTGAAGTTTAATGGAGCAAAGCTGACTGGTAGAAATGCAGATCATTACAAAGACGGCCTAACAGTCTGTAAATAGTTCACCCCAAACTTCCTGTTTTGTGATTTGCCACGAAACATGACTGGCAATCTGTGTAAAACAAAAAGGCCCTGAGCTCCTCTGGGTTATTAATGGTGTATATTGTTATAAGTCCTGTTTATTCTGGAGAATTAGCACATATGACTATCAAATGAGCAAATTTCCATAGATCTGGGTGGACAAACCCACTCACAAAACGATTACTAACGACTAAGAACAGCAGAGCAGCATGTAAGAAAATAGTTGGATTATAGCTTAGTACTGGAAGACATGTCTGCTTGTTCAGCAAACCTTTCACCTCCTACCAAGCCCACAAATGATTTTCAGTGGCTGGAGCCCTGTGCATATCGTGCTTTTTGCTTTATTTTTGATTCAATAATTAAACAAGTCACTTTCAGGTGTGTTCAAAGAACTAGATGTGAAGAGGTTCTGAAACCTTGGAGTAGAAAATTTTAACACCCTGGGGGGTACGGGTAAGGGTAAGAGCTGCACATGATGACAGATTAACACCAGATGGTCTATGGACACATCAGAGGAGGAGACTATCATTTCTGAGATTTGGCATCTTCCACATGCCCATGTTAATGCTTGAGAATGATAAATAGCAAGCCAGTCTTACCAAAATTACCAAATGTGTGCAAAAAGATGAATATATGTATGTCTACCCTAATTAAACGCATAGCCACTGAAGTCAGGCCATTCCCAATAAAACTTATGTATGTATGACCTCACACTGATAACACAGACTGCCGAAAAACGTGACACTAATACTGACCCACTAACTACAGTTAAGGGTGACCCAGAAAAAGATCGCCCAATAAAGACATAGGTTAAAACAGGAATCAGCCTACATGTGAAACCAAAAGTAAACCCGTGTCTTCCTCCTGTCTTTACAAGCTACACTATAAGGGCATATACAGCCAAGCAACCAAAGGGGCGTGAGGCTGCCAGCAAGTACCCTGCATCTTTTGTCTGATTGTGCCGAATATGAAAAAAGCCGCGCGCGTGTGTGTGTGCCACATGCTCATCACAAATGATATTCATTGAGCAAGAATCACACTATTCGTTGCCGCAGGCTTCATTCGTGTAGTGCTCCAGCTGCCCCGTGCCGAATCAGCTGCAGCTTGGTGTGCAAACCACTGCACAGCGCCTACTTGGGTGCGCCTGCCGTCTCATTCATGTGTCTCGGGGGGCGGGGGGGGGACTGAAAGCTACTGGCGTCGACCAACACAACAGCGCACTAAACTACGGATATACGAGCCCCGGTGGACAGTAATTACAAGCAGGATGTAGCAAATGTGCATTTACATAAGTCCGCGGAGTACACGGTATACTCCTATAAATAATGTCACCTACACGTTATTGCGCCTTTATCCACAAAATCGAGATAAAATCCATGCACAATGCGGGCATGCTGCATTCATCCACGAGTACGTGTTTTCTGTTTTTTTGTTGGTTTACGTTTTGTTTCCTGTAGTCCTCACGCGTGCACAGCAACCCACCTGCTTGTGTTGTATCGGTGAGATCGTAGCTCATCCCCGGGTACTCCCTCAGCTTCCTGCCGCTCAGGTTCAGTATCCCCGAGCACACGGCATCCTCCAGAGCCCGGTCCAGGCTTCGGGCCGTGTGGTGCTGCTGCTGGAACGGTGTGATGCCCGGGCTCCAGTGAGGTCCGGTGGGATAGTGATGGCTTTGTAGAGCGGTGACAGCTCCCACGCCTCCCTGACTGGACGCCATTTTTTAAAATAAAAAAAAAGAAAAGAAAAAGAAAAAAAGAAATTACTCTTACAATAATAACAGCGCACAGCGGCAGTTTCTCCGCCCATGCGCATACACGGTACATTCCCAGCACGGACGCTAGGGGATGGGCTTCTGAGGTATTGGTGCTGCTGCTGCTACTACTGCTGCTGGTGATGATGATGATGATGAGGGGGTATGGTGGCCATTTTGGGCTTTTAACCCTTTTTTTTCTCCATCTGGTAATAAACACCTTTTAACAGGAGACCCAGAATGACACAGGGGGCACAAGCATAGCACATTAATTAGTGCACTGTAGATAGTTATTTAAAAAATGTTTAGCGTATAAAGGTTTATTATAACATTGAAATAAAACTTATATATAATCTAACATGTTTCTATAGTACAGCTCTCATAACATTCACTAGATATCACTAATCATCTACTGCTTTACTGCTCCTGGTTGTCTGAACAGTGAGTTAAATAATTATCCTCTTCAGTCATTGTGAAAACTTCTCCAGCATCATACCCGGGTCCTAATGGGGCATTCCACTATCCCAGTAATGTCAGAGAATGGTGCTAAAGTAAACTGAAGGTTATCCAAAACAACCCTCTTGTGCCCTCTCTGAGCTCTGCTAATTACATCTATCTATCTATCTATCTATCTATCTATCTATCTATCTATCTATCTATCTATCTATCTATCTATGGCAAAATGTGTCTTACCATACGTTGTTATGCACCCTTTGCAGTTTGAGCATGGCAAATTGTACCATAGGTTTGTTCTCTTAAACTTTGGCTCTTGAAACCATATATTATCAATATATTTATATATGTATTTATCATAGCAAGATATCATAGGTTGAATGTAGTTCTTTTCATCTGCCCTGTTCTAATGAGGCTAGTAGTCTCTCTAAAACCTAATTAGCTATTGCAGACATAATACTTTTAAAATGACCAAAACAAGCAGAAGTGGTGTTAGCTAATGACAAAGGAAAATAGAAAGATTTGCAATTTTAATAAAAGTTCCCACTTTTTGTATGTTGACACGCAGCTCATGATGGCAGTGGATTATGACCTGAAACTTTTTCATCTAAGGTAGAGACAGGAAGTAGACGACAGCAGGTGTGTGTGGACACTTACTTTACTGCTTCATTTTCCATTTAATATCACATAGGTTTCAGTTAAACTGTGTATTGTGATGTTCATTAATAAAAACTATTCTCTATACATGTACCATGTGTGTAAAACTAGTGGCCTTAAAGCTGCAGCATTTTTTTCAAATACAATATTTTTGAGGTGTTTCAGCCAAGTTTAAAATTTTAAAGTACTTTTGAATTATTTTTTTATTATTATTTCTTCAAACCGCTGACTCTGTATACTTGTGCTTTTAGATCTCACAGTAGCCTTTGACACATTAGATCACAACATTTAATATCATGTTGGCAGAGGTACTGCCTTTACTGCTTCAAGTCATACCTACCTGACAGATATTTTTCTGTCTCACTTGGTAAGTTTTGTTCATCTCCCTCCCATGTGGTGTACCTGAAGGATCCATCCTTGGACCCCTTTCTTTTTTAGTACTTATTTGATGCTCTCTCATTTAACAAACACAATGTCTCATTTCATTTTTATGTAGATGACTGTCAGATTCACGAACCAGTTTTTACTGACCTTGGTGTAAAAATATGCATAAATCTTAAAATTGACAAAATAAATAGTTTTCAACTTAGGCAATTTTCTAAACTTATGTCTTTTATCACTTTTGTGAGTTAGAGAGTTTTACACGTATTTGTGACCACTCACCTTGATTACGGTAATGCACTTTTTGTTGGTATTGATCAGGCCTCATTATTGCGCCTACTAATAGTCCAGAAACCCAGCTCGTCTGCTGACAGGGACACGTAAACATGAACACATTACCTTTGGTCTTGCCTCTTTACGTTGATTGTCTGTCGATTTTATAATTAATTTAAAAATATTTAGCTGCCTGGCTCCTTCCTACCTGGGAGACCTTCAACACATATACACCCCTCAAAGTGGAGAACAAGGACAAAGGACCAGTCACTCCTTGTTGTCTGAAAAAACACCAGGGGGACAAGCTTTTGCTGGTGTGGCTCCCAAATTGCCACAACAGCAACGTTGCCCCTCCATATTAGGCTGGACCCAACACTTGAGTTTTAAATCACGTTTAAAAACATACACTTTCTTCAAGGCATTTTAGGAGTAGTATCAGAGTTGGCTTCTAATCAGTTTTAGTCAGTTATTTGATTAATTTTAATTTTTTAATGTATTTTTTTTATTTCAATTTATTGTACATTTTTTCTTTCTAGTTTTCCATGTTTTATTTATTTTTCCTTTTTGTTTAATATGTGGTTATTGTTTTTTATGGCTATCCTTTAACTGGAAAGCACTTTGGTCAACTATGTTTTAAAGTGCTCTATAAATAAAGTTGGATTGGATTGGACTGGATAATAACTCAATGGGCACAAATGATCATGAAATCAAGTAAGCTAAGGTCCACCAATTGCTCTGCAGCTTGATGATCGGGGCATGTTTTAAATTTATTATAATTATTTTATATACCTTAATATTTTCCATCACACGTGTCACATATAATCAGTAATTGATTGGGGCTGTCTTTTGTCCACTGATGTTCAAAAGTGCTTTATATCAGCCTCTTGCACTTTAATAAATAAAGGGGTCTCTCTCTCTCTCTCTCTCTCTGTTTAAACCCCAAACTGACATTTATGAGATTTATGAAAACCCCGCAGCAGGTGACCACCACAAACCTGGACGTGAGGAGGCAAAACTGTAGCAGCAGGTAGATGAAAGAAAGAGAAGTCTCCGTAATGAGTGGAGTATGAGCGCACAGAAATACGGACTCCTTTAATGAGCTGCGGACCGAGCAGAGAAGAGCAGGCGTCCTCTCTCAGGAGCTCCACTCGCTTCGTGATAGCACGATGTGATAGAAAACACTTGTCAGACGCAAACAAATGGTGAAGCAATAGCTTAACACACGTTGTAAGTTGCGGTTATATCGGGTTGTGTGCATGCACTGTGGTTTAAACGCTGTCCTGCGCGGTCAGTCGGCGCTTTTGCGGCGTTTCAGAACAACATAAAGAGACAGTTATGTTAGCTAGCTAAGAGTGTCTGAGCTCTGTGTGAGTGTTAGCACTGAGGGAGGTGTTTGCGATTATGAAAGATGCAAATGTGTCCGAGTTACTGAATTGTTGGGGTCATAGGTTGACAGAGGAAATATAAGCTCTAGCATTATTCATCTGAAGGTTAAGGGTGGGCTAGCTCCTTATTCGTTAGCTAACATTAGCAAAGTGGAGTGATAGCCTGTGTGTTGTCCAGGCCTTTTAAACACGTTTATTTGCTCCAGATGGACCTGACCAGCTTCTCTGTTTAAGTAGTGCATATTTATTGTTCAAAGAGCCTCTTAGTTAAATGCACTTCATCTTCTTGGCTTTAACTATCAAACTTAAGGGTTGTAAACACCCCAGTGTCCACCCCCGTGGTACCATAGGTTAGCACTGTGTGTGGTTATTGATGAGTAGCACTAGTTTTTTTCTGTGCCTGTGTGTTGTTTATTTTATTTGGCGATTAATACTCTGTGTTTTTCTCCTTTAATAGTCTGTATCTAATATCTTACCAAAGAAAGGATGCCATAAGTGACACTAAATCGGTAAGATGACTCAACAGAAGACAGAGACTATTGTTTTGCCCTTCAGTGCATGTCTGCTGCTGTGGGCTCTGCCTCCCACTGGATCAGGGAGCCCTCTTAAGATTTACTGTTATTATCAAAGCATGAAAATGCTACAAGTTGCTTAAAATTGTGTGCAAACTACTGTCGAGGAGGTTAGGCATTTTTAAGACCTCTACAATTTCTTCTGTGCTACCAATTGAAGGGCATTTTAACATGAACTTTTCCACCCTTGTGTATTATTATGTACTGCTTGCAGCTTGAGGATGGCAGATAGAAAGGGGAAACCAGCAGCTCCACTGAAAACACTCACAAAGAAGGAACAAGAGGAGCTCAAAAAAAAGGTGCAGGGGGTTTGGGATGTAACATTTAGATACGATGCAGAGTGTTTTGTTTTTTTTTGTTTTTTTTTTATGTATGGCGGAAATAAAACCTTATTAAGATCATATGGTAATGAATTAATACAAATAGTGTTTCCTTGTATGTCTAGGAGGAAGAAAAAGCAGCAGAGGTGTTTGAAGAATTTCTGGCTTCATTTGAGACCAGCGAGAAAAGCAGAGTGAAAACTTTTGTCCGTGGAGGTATTGTGAATGCGACTAAAGGTGAGCAGCGAGGGTTTTCACAAGCATCATGATGTGATTTAGCGACATTGCAGTTATGTTCCTTTTGTTCAGCAGTGGGATGTCAGGACCAAGCCTGATTGCAAGTTGCCTGTTTAAAATAATAATAATAATGAACTGAGTGCCTGACTCAGCTGTGAAATAGTTCACCATCTTCATTTTTAAGGGCCACATGTTTGTGATGGTTTAATAAAATTCTGAGACTCTGTGAACTCGGGGAGCACTCCACTATAGGATTACTTATAGTTGAACATAGTTGCTCAACGTATTGTTATATGAACACACATCTCATTTAGTTCACTTGTGAGTGAGTTTATATGAATTGTTTTTGGAACCAGTGCCACTTTCTGTCTGAATGGTGTTCAGGGTCAAATCATAACAATGAAAGCGATTACATAAATAAGCCGGATCAGTATTCGAGGGTTGTCTTAATCTTTGCAGAGGAGGAAGCAGCAGAGGTCAAGAAAAGTAAGCTCTACCAACCTGCTACCAAGTTTGTCCACGTGTCCCAGCATGTCTCACCATCAGCTGAAAGCAAAAAGTCTGTAAGTTTATTCATTTTTTTATTTTGATGCAAATGCATAATATCTGATTAAGTATTAATGTAAAAATACGGTCCTATTAGCCTTAGCTCTCAGTGTTTGAACGTTTTTAATAACCAGCTGTTTGTTTGTTTGTTTGTTTGTTTGACAGACCTTTAAAAAAAAGGCAGAAGAGAAAAAGAAGAGTAATCTCGAACTATTCAAGGAAGAACTTAAGCTGTAAGTTGATTTTGTTTTTTAATTTATTTTTCAAAAATGTGCTAGAAATCATGTTTCTGTGAAATATGCTTATCTTCTTGGGACATGTAAATCTGTTTTCATGTGTGGGGATACAGAATACAAGAAGAGCGTGAGGAGAGACATAAAAGGAAGAAAACTGACTCCGGTGGAGGACCATATGGAGATCTGGACACGCCTTTATCGGGACGATCAAGTAAAACCCCTCCTTTGATATTACTGTTGTTGTTAGTTGATCAATTTGGTAACCTTTAAATTGACCTAACATCAAGCCCTTTTTCACCCTACAGCGTTATATGATGACCTGACAGTGCCAACCACCACTAATCTCTACATTAACTGCATAAGTCCAAAGGTAAAGGTGCACACAGACTTGCATAGGTTCAGCATATTGCTCATGTACGACCCTCGCTTTAAATTTCTACTACTTTTCAGATGAATGAAGAAATGCTCTGTAAAGAGTTTTGTAAGTATGGTCCCCTGGCCAGTGTGAAGATTATGTGGCCCCGAACAGACGAGGAGCGCTGCAGAACCTCTAACAGAGCATTCGTGGCCTTCATGACACGGAAAGATGCGGAGAGAGCCTTGGCTGCACTAGATGGTACAGGTGACTCTTAAAAATACCCCTGTTACATATCACAGCTGTTCTTCTCACAGCACAATGAAATATGGTTTGCTTTGTAGGTAAAGTGATTATGGGGTTTGAGATGAAGCTGGGATGGGGCAAACCAGCTCGCATCCCACCTCAGCCACTCTACACGCCGGTGGGAGTGAGAGTCACACCGCCGCCGCCATCCGGCCTGCCTTTCAATGCTCAGCCCAGGGATCGCTTCCGCAATGACTTCACCAAGCCGCTGGGCATGTCTAAAAAAGAGCTTGACAAGGTAAAATCTTATCCACAAGTAATTGGTGTTAACTGTATTTGATTGTGATGTAATGAATTAGGAATAAGAATGTGACAATTAAAGGAAAATGGTTTCTTTAAAGACCTGCAGATTTATCAGTATTACTATTATTATTATTTACTTATTTATTGTGGAAAGACCTGCTGTTGATCTAAATTTGGAAACTATAGCTAGTGATCAAGTCAGGGTAAATTTGTGCTTTAAAAAGTTATTTGTCACAGTTATTTAATTTTTTTAAACAGTCATATTATTACTAAGCATGTTTTAACATTTCAGACTGTATATTAAAGATGTAGAATCTGAAAGAAACAGAGAAAGTGCCTTAAATCTGCATTCTTTCTAATGGCCAGCAGGGGGCACCTCATTTGTTTGACTGAACTAGAAAGTAAATCTCCTTTTTTTCCTCTGGAGTCATGGACTCCCTTATTATTTTCTAATATTTCATCTCAAACTATGATTTCAGGTCTTATTTAATGCAGCTCAATGTCTAGTTTTTACAATGTAGTCATATTTACAGTAAAATAAAGAACGGGCTACCTCCTGATTGGCAAAATCAGTGCCCCAAGGCTCACATTTGAATCCTTTATTCCTGGAATCTGGAAACATCCAAAACCCTCTGTAGTCGAACCATAAATCCATAAGCCACACCATCATTTATCTACAGTGTATGGTTCACTTGTCATATTAATCACATGTCCTTGCATTGTCATTCCAGACTACAAGGATATGTCAGTTAACAAATTTAAAGTCACAAGATGGTCTGACTGTATTGTATCTATATAAAATGTTAAACATGTCGCTCCTAGAATCTTCTACTCGAATCAGCTCAGCTTGTATAGATTGTGTAGTATTTTACAATAGTTTATTGGAGTCCTACAGCTGTGTCACCCTATCTCTTTTCACTGACCGTTAATACTGTCATCGTTTTCTATGCTGTATGTATCCTGCAGTGTTTCATCTGTACAAGTGCTCACGTTTTAACGTTTTCACTATTTGGTTTGACTTCACAAACAGACTCTGTCCGAAGCCGTAGTCAAAGTGGTTATCCCAACCGAAAGGTATACACACTCTTCTTACTATGACTGCCCAGCTGTTGTAACACAAGTGTTATAGGCGAGAGGCTGTGGTGCACTGTTCTTTTATCCAGATGTGTTGTTTGTGGCAGGAAGTCTCAGGTCTTAGGGCTGTTAGAACCACACTTGGCATCCCACAGTTGTTTTACAGTTGCTGTAAGTGGGTGGATACTTTGACATCTGCAACTTGTTGGATGTGTGACTCTGCCCGTGATGATAAAAATCTAAATTTGGTCACCTTCCCCTCTCCTTGGGAAGCAGTAAAGCATTTCCAGCAGAGCTGCTGTTTTAAGAAGGCTACATGCTCAGGCGTGTTCTGACCATTTGCAGTTACAGTGAAGACTGTTGTTGTGACCAAAAAACACCGTTGCCTCATCAGTGCGCTGCGCAGTTCCCCCCCAACAGTACATGGGCACAATCCACAGTGCATAAAACCTGTCAGTGATTAAACCTGCTGCTGCTTTTGGTTGCTCTCGTTCACAAGGGGTCAGCACAGCAGATAGCTCAGATGACCTAAATAAGACCCTTCAGGTTTGGCTGCCTGAGACCGAGCTCTCATCTCCAACATGATGAGAAGTAAATCCATTCTCTTCGCACAAGGTTGAGCTTCATTGCAGGTGGGCACCTGTAAGTGGTCAGACCAGGCCTTCTGTAAATTGAGCGACACTAGAAGCAGTCCAGAACTGCAGAGCAATCTCAAAAGGGGTAGATGGGCCAATTTTAAATCAAGTCTGGTGTTTGCTTTTTAAGGGCAGAGTTGCAGAACTTTTGGATAATTCCTCACACATGTCAAATGTCATGGCTTGAGGTTTACATGCAATTCTTGTTTCAGTTTATAAAAAATCCGTCAAAACTCATCTTGTTCCCATCATGTCATTCAGTTGTCAGCTAGTTTTTCTGTTAAATACTTAATTGCAATTGTTGTAAATATCCGTTGGCATCTGTATTTTAAACCAACACGCCCTGGATTTCCCATGGGTAGGCTGAGACACTGCAGACGATACAGCTAGAAGGCATGTTGATTTTTCTCAAGTCAGATGTCAGTAGAGTAGTACTTTTGTCATAAATCAAGCCAGCTGCTCCTTCAGGTCATAGTAGAGTAATACAGTGGCTTGCAAAAGTATTCGGCCCCCTTGAACTTTCCCACATTTTGTCACATTACAGCCACAAACATGAATCAATTTTATTGGAATTCCATGTGAAAGACCAATACAAAGTGGTGTACACGTGAGAAGTGGAACGAAAATCATACATGATTCCAAACATTTTTTACAAATAAAAAACTGCAAAGTGGGGTGTGCGTAATTATTCAGCCCCCCTTTGGTCTGAGTGTAGTCAGTTGCCCGTAGACATTGCCTGATGACTGCTAATGACTAAATACAGTGCACCTGTGTGTAATCTAATGTCAGTACAAATACAGCTGCTCTGTGACGGCCTCAGAGGTTGCCTAAGAGAATATTGGGAGCAACAACACCATGAAGTCCAAAGAACACACCAGACAGGTCAGGGATAAAGTTAATGAGAAATTTAAAGCAGGCTTAGGCTACAAAAAGATTTCCCAAGCCTTGAACATCCCACGAAGTACTTTTCAAACGATCATTCAGAAATGGAAGGAGTATGGCACAACTGTAAACCTACCAAGACAAGGCCGTCCACCTAAACTCACAGGCCGAACAAGGAGAGCGCTGATCAGAAATGCAGCCAAGAGGCCCATGGTGACTCTGGACGAGCTGCAGAGATCTACAGCTCAGGTGGGGGAATCTGTCCATAGGACAACTATTAGTTGTGCACTGCACAAAGTTGGCCTTTATGGAAGAGTGGCAAGAAGAAAGCCATTGTTAACAGAAAACCATAAGAAGTCCCGTTTGCAGTTTGCCACAAGCCATGTGGGGGACACAGCAAACATGTGGAAGAAGGTGCTCTGGTCAGATGAGACCAAAATGGAACTTTTTGGTCAAAATGCAAAACGCTATGTGTGGCGGAAAACTAACACTGCACATCACTCTGAACACACCATCCCCACTGTCAAATATGGTGGTGGCAGCATCATGCTCTGGGGGTGCTTCTCTTCAGCAGGGACAGGGAAGCTGGTCAGAGTTGATGGGAAGATGGATGGAGCCAAATACAGGGCAATCTTGGAAGAAAACCTCTTGGAGTCTGCAAAAGACTTGAGACTGGGGCGGAGGTTCACCTTTCAGCAGGACAACGACCCTAAACATAAAGCCAGGGCAACAATGGAATGGTTTAAAACAAAACATATCCATGTGTTAGAATGGCCCAGTCAAAGTCCAGATCTAAATCCAATCGAGAATCTGTGGCAAGATCTGAAAACTGCTGTTCACAAACGCTGTCCATCTAATCTGACTGAGCTGGAGCTGTTTTGCAAAGAGGAATGGGCAAGAATTTCAGTCTCTAGATGTGCAAAGCTGGTAGAGACATACCCTAAAAGACTGGCAGCTGTAATTGCAGCAAAAGGTGGTTCTACAAAGTATTGACTCAGGGGACTGAATAATTATGCACACCCCACTTCTCAGTTATTTATTTGTAAAAAATGTTTGGAATCATGTATGATTTTCGTTCCACTTCTCACGTGTACACCACTTTGTATTGGTCTTTCATGTGGAATTCCAATAAAAATTGATTCATGTTTGTGGCTGTAATGTGACAAAATGTGGAAAAGTTCAAGGGGGCCGAATACTTTTGCAAGCCACTGTATGTGAGTGTAACTATAGTGGCAGACATAACTGCATGAACACAGTCAACACTGATGTTCAAGTTCAAACAGGTTTCAGGTCTGCCTGAACCCCAATCCAAAGTAACCACTGGATACATCTTTTTCAGACATTTTAGACGGCAAGATTTTTACAGGATGTCATAAATTTGGCAACCCTGACAACTAAAGCACAGTAATAAATGACTGTTTTTTCTTCTCAAAGCCTTGCATGAGTCAAATATAGCAAGACATCAGGATTCTTGCGTATTTGGCATCTTGAAGCTTCATGATTAATGTTAAACTTTGGATTGGGGCTTTGCAACGTGGGCCATGAAAAGTTATTGTGATTGTGTCATTTCTTCTCCATTCTTATATTCAGTTATCGGGAAAAAAGAGAGAACCACACGTGTGGTTCTCCTATTATATTTGGGCATGCATAAGCACAGTATATCTTGATTTAGAGTGAGCAGCATCTAGTCTGCCAATAATATTCATGGGCCTTTTACTGTTAGAGATGCTTGAGTGTGCATTATGAGTTTTAATCTTAAACCTGGCTCTGATGCACCTCTCTGTCCCCACAGGAATCTGTTATTCCTTATTCACAGGATGATAGAGTTTGTGGTGCGTGAAGGTCCAGTGTTTGAAGCCATAATCATGAATAAAGAGAAAAACAACCCACATTACAGGTATGTTTGCAGCACTTGGGCCCGTGTTGGTGTTAAGTTGAGAGAAAATTGCATCGTGTTTGATTTATTTATCCGTTATTGTCTCAGATTCCTTTTTGACAACAAAAGCCAAGATCATGTGTACTATCGCTGGAAGCTTTTCTCCATTCTTCAGGTATTCTGTTTCTGCAAAACCTTGTTTCTGAACAGTTACCGGAAGTAACAGGGTCATGTGGATTTAAATCATCTTTTTCTTTTTCTTTTTTTAAAATTTGTCTGGTTTTCATCCATACCTTAGGGAGAGTCCCCAACAGAGTGGAGGACGACAGATTTTCGCATGTTCCGAGGAGGCTCTTTGTGGAGACCACCTTCTTTAAACAGCTACTCTCAGAGAAGTGAAGAACGGGCAGAGGAAGAAGATGATGTTTCCCATGAGGAGGAGGTGAAGAAAGGGCAGCTCCGAGCTGAGTAAGTCATCTAGCGCTCACGGCGACATTTATTTACGCTTGTAACTTCAGTTAAACTGAATGAACATGACTCTTTCAGGCACAGACAGAGGCTGGAGATGTTGCTTAAGGAGCTCACTCCAGGGAGAGAAGACATTGCCAATGCCATGATGTTCTGTCTTGACCGAGCGGATGCAGCAGAGGAAGTAGTGGGACATGTCTCCGATTCCTTCTCCTCGCTCCAGACGTCCCTTCAGAAGAAGGCAGTTTGCTTCCTTATATCTTTATATAACACGTGTTACACAGAATCTCTGTAAAACTACAATAACCAGGTCATATTGAACTTTTCTGTGTCCACTTCAATCTCACAGATCGCCAGATTGTACCTTGTGTCAGACATCTTGCACAATTCATGTGCCAAAGTAGCCGGTGCCTCGTATTACCGGAAATAGTAAGAGACTTTCCCTAAGTTTGGCCTGAGCACTCTGATTGCATTTTATTTCACCTTTGTCTGACCATCTTAAAGTTTTCCCCTCATCTTTTCAGTTTTGAAGCAAAGCTGCCACAGATATTTGGAGATCTTAACGCAGCGCATAAAAACATACAAGCAAGGCTGCAGGCTGAGCTGTTTAAGGTAATCATGGAATTTGCTTGCCTTTCGCACAAGGACATTTACTAAAAATAGGACAACAAAACATTTTCATGTGCATATTATCTCTTTTTCTCTCTCCACAGCAAAAGGTCATGAGTTGTTTTCGAGCTTGGGAGGACTGGGCCATTTACCCACAGCCTTATCTAATCCACCTTCAGAATATCTTTCTCGGCTTTGCCAAAGCAGGGGAGGAGCTGGCAGAGATGGCAGAGGTTAGCTGAATTACTCCCCTTATTACTACCTTTTGGTGATGCCATTTCAACAATATAGGCACCCCTTGTTGAAAAGTAAATGAACCTCGACATAAATGCATTTTCTTGTCTCTTTGTAGGAAGTATCCTGTGATATTGACGGTGCACCAATGGACAGCACACCTATAGATGGCATACCTTTGGACAGAGCTCCTGTGGATGACCTGGATGGCTGCCCTATGGGCTGGGACCCTCTGGATGGAGTCCCTGTTGATGACATAGACGGTGTTCCCTTAGGGGTCACCGCTGATGACATTGATGGGATGCCTTGTGAGTCCACATCATATTAATAGTGTTTTCTTTTTCTTTTCTTTTTTTAAACAAAAAAAGTCAATAATCCACCCATCTCATACATCAATACACTAATGTCCTGAGTAACGAGTATGCATCTCGATCTCAGCAGGAACAGATTTGTGCATTTCTCAGTCATTAAAGAGCAAACTCACTGTTATCACGATCTAACTGGAAGCCTTTCAAGGATGACCTGTCCTCGTCATAACCTTGTGGCTGTTTTATCTCCCCAGTGGATGAAGGCAGTGTTCCTGTCTCAAGTGTGCCTTTGTCTAAGTGGGAGAAGACTACTGATACTGGGGTGTTTTCTCAAGGTAAGACTTATCAGGATGTTACTGTATCATCAATCTGCCCAGATCATCGTGCTTATTGTTCTCTTATCTCTCATAGCAAAGACTGAATCTAAGTGGGACACTGTGGTGGAGCGAGACAGCGGCGATGACGCAAACGTGAGGTAAGGTCCGAGTGTCTCGCCTCCTGTGTACATTTATAAAAAAGAAATAGACTGCAGTCAAATGGATCTCATTCCTGTCAATAGTGGCAACTCGCAAGACGAAGACTCGGAGAGCGACAGCAGTGCCGATTCTTCCAGTCTGTCAAACTATGACAGTGCAGTTTTTCAAAGCTCGCTCAGAAGTTTTCAGATGTCTGAGAGCAAAAGGAAAAGGCTGAGAGAGCTAGAGGCAAGTGAAAATTTGTTCAAAAGCATCTTTGTATGAGTTAGATTTGCTGAAAACTGTTTACTTCTTATAAAAAAAAAAAGTCACACTTCAGGCAGGCATAAACTGTTTTAGTCTATACCTGATGCCTGTGAGTACCATCATCAGGCATGTTGGAAAGTAAGTCAGATTGTAGTTGAGAAATGTTCAGAACTGATTTGCTTTCTCACTATAACACAGGTAAAGGTTATGAAGATCCAAGATGAGCTGGAGTCTGGCAAAAGGCCGAGGAAGTCTGGAATGAGCTTACAGCAACAAGTGGAGCACTACAGAAACAAACTGCTACAAAAAGTGGGTTGATGAGCCACTTGAATTAGTATAGCTTTAAAATTACATTGCACTGTATTTTACCTGTGGAGGAATAAAAGGTGCTCGGATTTTCTCCCCAAAAGAGCCCCACTTTAAGCAAAATACAAGTCA
>NC_086236.1:22072500-22127500 GCF_036321145.2 Pelmatolapia mariae
CGGTGTGTGCACACAACTTGTTATACCGACAACTAGGGTTGTAGTTGGACAGGACATTTACTTGTAATGTTTAGTAAGTTAGCAACAGGAACATGAATATAAGCTGTATGGCTTAAATAAAATACAACTGCCTCTGCACAACATCCTTACACTTCTGTCTCTTTTTTTTTTTTTACCTTCATCACGAACACTTTTCACTTTGTTGACTGCCTTCTCTCCGTACTCCTCAGCCAGATGCTTGGCCTTCTTCACCGACTTGCCGAGGAATTTTTTTAACTGGGTCCTGGTCAGAAATACCAACAAACCATTAATATACTTTAAATTAGATGATGTTGTGAAAGAGGGAAATGCACTAAGTTTCAGCAAAAGGCAACCAAAAACCACTAGTCCTTACGTTCTCTGTTTTAGTTTTCCACCGTCTGTGTCTGTCATTGGAGTCTGAGTCTTCTCATCATCATCTGACTGTGCTGCATCATTCCTGCAAAGCCAAAAATATATCAGCGTCGTCTCGAAACTTTACCAGGTTCTTGTTTTAGATGATAAAGCTTAACCATGTTTTCCATGGGAAACTTATGTGAGCAATATCAGTGCAACCCATTGTAATCAGCTTATTCCCTCACCAGGGAAAACCTTCTTTTCTGGGAATCTGATCTGAAGGTCAAGTGTTTGGCTTCAGCCTAATCTTTCCCTCATTGACTTGTTTAATAAGCTGTGATTTGAACAGTTTTAAATTAAATTTGACAACAGCAACTTGAGTTAACCCACGTAAATAATGTTCTGCTTACGTGATGTACTCCTTGGTCCTCCTCATAATGTGCAGAGTGAGAGGGTTGATCCCAGCAGGAAGTTTCTCCTCCGCCTGAATTAGAGGAATTTCTTCCCCAGTGTCTAAATTCTTGATCATCACACTGGCCAAGATTTCCTGTTTTAAGATGCCCACAAGCATATTTTTGTTGCAAAGACGACCGGTGCCAGGAATGTGTCGATTTTAGGTTGTGGCTTGAATTCAAGCACACACAAAAACTGACTCTTACTTCATCTGTCAGTTCTCTGCCAGAATTTGACCGAGGACGTTGAGGGCCTGGGGTCTGTCCTCCGCTCTGAGATGAGGTCTGTTCATCTTCATTTTCCTAAAAAAATAAAAAAATAAATAAATTACTGCACAATATTTAAATTCCTTTTTTAGCACCAAAAAGAGGTCTGAGCCTCACTCACCTGTGCCGTCACCACCTTGTCTCCACTGGTAGCACTGGCCAGATCCAAGGAATGCTGCAGCTCTTTGGTTAGACTCCTCACAGTGCTGCCAGGAGACAGGAGGCCAGATGGCTCCAGAGAATCACTGCAGACCACACTGACAGCAGACACTGGAAAAATCACGCAACACAACAAAAAAACAATATACGAAAAACTGGTCTTCTTTTTCTGTCTGCTTTATGTTAGTGTGATTCATATGATGCGGCAGAGAAGTACATATAAAAGATAAAGACATTTTAACACTTGTTTAGTAAAAGGTAACAGTTTAAAATCCCACACTGGATTGATGCAACACATTTGACATTGAGACCCATTAAAATCGCACTGTATTGCCTACCTTCCAGCCCACTTGGCCTAACACAGTCCTGTGACTTCTTGGTAGGTAATTTCGGCCGAGATGGTGGCGGAGGTCTTGCAGGAGGACCCCCGCTTGGAGGGGGTGGGCGTGAGGGAGGAGGCTTCTTTGTGCTAGCTACAATGTCTGGCTCCACTGTGAACTGCTGCGGTTTTAAAGACCCAGAGGAGTCCGAGTCAGCTGGCCTGTCAGTCAAGGGAACCTGGTCTAAGATGTCAGCCGGTCTTGGCTCCTGACCACCTTCTGCAACCGCAACAGACAGGCTGGGCTGACTCTGTCCTATGGTGCTGGTGATGTCTGGAGGCTGAACATGTTCTTGTGAGCCAGCTGATGGCCCTGGGAGATCTGTGGGCTCGAGAGCAGGTATAGAGCACTCGCCGTTTGATACTATGCTACTCCGTTGTTCCTCTGACCTCTCGACAAGCTGGGTTTCAACAGCTGGCACAGCCAGCTCCCCAGGGACTCTGTCACCATTATTCTGCTCATTTGGCTCTGCTGCTACATCAACATGCAGCTGATCTAACAGCTGAGCCACCTCACCTACGTCTCCCTTTTGACTCTCTTCGATGATACTATCAATGATCTAAGAGAAGAGAAAACACAGTCGATTTAACAATACAACATCAATTTTTTTTTTACGTTATAGCTCATCTATAAGAAAATGTGTTTCTCTTTGCACAGAACTTAACACAAAACTCTAAGCAAGGATGAGACTTATATTAAAAACACAGTTGTGACACTGCACAAGACTAGAGAAACATACCTGTAACGAATCATCTTGAGTCTCAGAAGTGGCACAGCTCAAATCTTGTGCAACGTTTACTGAACTGTGCAAAAGCTGTTTCGAAAAAACAAACAAACATGTACACCATTTACCAACATGTACTTACAATACACACACACAGGAGAAATATCAACAGTAACATGACAGCTAAATTACAGTTATTCAGGCATATCCACACAAATGGAAACCTAGAGTTGAAGTGTTTATTTATCTTATGATATTCATCAACACAGTCTTGGAGGTTATGTTATGTAATAATTCTTTGTTTACCTTTATATTAATTCCTTGTGTAACTGCCAGATTATGATATAACAAATGGCTTTTCTAGATTGAAAGTAATGTCCACATCTTGTTACCACTCAAAATTTGTATACCGCTCTCCTATTTTGGTCCCATTTCCTGCATGGAGTGAGGTCAGGTGATTGTCGTCTTTAACGTTTGCGTCACCTTGCAATAGCATTTATATTATTTTTGTTTTTCCTTGCAATTATTTGTGCATTTCATTGCAGTAACTTGTTTTCTCTGACAACCTGCTTTGCATTCCTGATGATCCATTTGAAACGTTTGGTTGTTTGTTGCTCCAGATCAGGTCTTCAGTGACAAATGTGTCATACTACCAACATACAGTAGCATCAAACTCTTATCCTGTACAGCTATCAGCATCAGCTAACATGTAACTAACATCATAACAATGTTGGTTCAGAATCAAAATTGCAAATGACCAATCACATTCAGTTAGCATGAGGCAAGAAGTTATCTTCTTTAAAAATGCCATTAAAAACTATCACAAGAAAACCAACTAACCTAAATTTGGCAAACGTAACATAACAACATATTTGTCATAATTCATAAAATAATAAGGAAAATATTTGAAATGCCTACAATTTACTCCAGAAAGGATTTTTGTATAAACAAAGGCATTTTTTTCTTTTTCCTCCGCATTCCAAAGCTATGACATGACAACAATGGTCAGTTGCAATGTTCATCCTGGACAAACATTATAATAATGATGGAACAGGAACAACACCATCAGTACACACACACACACACACACACACACACACACACACACACACACACAAAACCACTGTGAATAATCAATGTTGCACCACTAAAACTTGTCACAGCCATAACTGTAAAAAACAAGTCTTGACAGCAACGATCTCTAACCCAACTCTGCAGTCATAAGTACATATACAGCTGAGGGTGTCCTGACTCTCACTGCTGTCACAACCAGCAGCAGTCTAGTATACCACATGACACCAAACCATAAAACAGTAAAGCCTTTTACGATGGGTCAGATGAAATGCATATTTTTTTGCGAGGTCATGCAAAAAAAAAGAATTAAAAAAAGAAAAACATGCAAAGTAATGCAAATGTTACTGAGAGGTAACATAAAGGTAGTCGTCAAAAAAACATTACATTGCCATGAGCTTGGAGGGGACCTTGTACAATTAGTACACAAAGGTGTTTAGGAACGGTATTGCTCATAGCCATTTACACACAATCATCAAAAATATAGGAAAAAATCTGCACCTTTCATAGAGATAAACATGGATAAAGCAAGATTAATGATGAAAGATATGATTTTCAAAATGTATGTATAGTATTTGGGGTTTCATTTGCATTACAGACACATATGTTTATTAAACATAACTGGAAAATGCATAGATCTCTATGTTTTTTGTTTTTTACTGTAGTCACTCCTTCCTAAAGGTCATTCGGAGACAGGGAAACTATAGACAAGCTACAAACTAATAGTGTTTTATGTATATATGAATCTGAAAAAATCAAAAGTCAGTATTTTTGCCATATTACTTTGAAGTATAGAGTAAGTAGTAATCATTCCAAGAGCAACTCAGCACAACCCGTGACACCTTGTTTCAACAGTGCCTAGATTTAAATAAACATACCTGAGGTGAAGGAATGACGAACTTTGCGGGAGACCTAAGAAACACAAAACACATGATTTAAAACTAATATAGGCTAAAATTATAAACCAGGGGGGGAAACCCAAATACAACACAAAAATCTAACTTTTTATCATTTTATCTGTCACCTAAGCAGTTGAGACATGTATCTGAATTAGATAACTTTTACCTCATATAGAACTTTTGATCAGAAACAATAATAGAAGCAACAGAAACTTTAAACATTTACTGGGTGGTTCAGTAACCTCTTCCTTTTAAGCGCCCACAAAAAGCATCTTTAAAATTTACATTAAATTACATTTTTAATCTCTAAACGTGCTGTCATACAGCGGATCATACAAAAATACTGTTTTGTAAGCTACTGCTACCTTCAGTCGGGTTTTTTTGTTATTCCAACAAGCTATGTTTTGAATGAAAACTGTAAATTTGCATTGTGGTTTCAGCTTTCATAAGAAACCTGTTCGTTCAGTCCAAATCCTACTGTCATCATGTGACTTGTGAGTGTTTTGAGGGTTAGACTCTCCTATACCTGCATTGAATAGCTGGTGAACACAAGCACTGTATGACAGCATATAATTAATATTCGGCATCTAAATACAAAACAGACTGGGTCGTATTTTGCACACGGCACATGACTTGGCTTTGAAGCAGTTTGAGTTCATGCTTTTCATGAAAAAATGGCCATTTTGCAAATCTAACGTTAGCTGTCAATACTACGCTAGCTAGATAAATATGAGACAAGACAAAAACAAGCAGGAACGCGTGTTCATTTACCACCGTTTTCAAAAGTAATATTGGCAAAACGTCTTTTCTTACACTTGTGGAGACGGAGTAAAATTGGGGTCCTCTGGAGCATCATAGAATTCCTCCGTGTCACTTGTGTCTGACGCCATGCTAACGTCAATGTAGTTCGCTAGCTAGCCTAGTTTCCAGGCAGCTGTGTATAAGCCTAATCTGCCAATGACTGAAAGGTATTACATATGCGCTTGTAACGTCCTCTATGTTAACACTGATATCCCAATGCCCGAGCCCGGGAGTCGTCAAATAACAACTTTCCGGTCCAACATTACGCTGCAGCTAACAAATGTAATCCTGTCGTACGACTAAGCAGCACTTAATGCTAACTAGCCCTGACCCTCTTTTAGATCTATCTTGCACAAAGCACAGTATCGACCGAGAAAAACGCCACAAGCGAGTTTTTTGTTATGCTTTTTCACAACATTACACACTTGATAAGCTGTCAAGCTAACAGAACCAGAGAACCGCGTCATAAACAAACCAGCTACACAAAAAATACATCCTAACGAAGCAAGGGAGGGGCATAGGCGCCCTCTTGTTTCTTCTTCTTTTTTAATGGCGGTTGGAGAACAGCTTTTACGGCTAATACTGCCACCTTCTGGACTGGAATCTGAATGGAACAACTTGGTTGTTAAATCCTTTTTTTTTTAATCTTTTAACTCTCACTCATTTTACTTCACTATTGTGAGTGCCGTTTTATAAAATTACTGTATACATTACAATACTCACTGAACAACCAAAAGAATAACAGCTACTGATCAGGTGGAGTAGAGTGTATTAGTTGGTCTAGCAGCAAGGTGTAGTTTTTGGTTCCTAAATAATCCTCTCAGGATGATATGATCATGATTAGATACATAATCAGATGAGCAACAGTTTGTTTAACCCATATTTGAGAAATTATTATTATTATTATTACTGTATCTGGCAGATGACTCTCTGACAGACATTTTTGAATTACAGAGGCTGGTAGCATTTGGTCTGAGAGATTTCTTATATCTGTCCTTGTGGCAGAGGAGCTGAAACAGTCTGTTGGAAAAGGTGATCCGCTGCCTGTCAGTGGTGCAGAGGGGGACAGGATTATCCATGATGGAGTTTAAAGTTTGCTCACTGACACCACAGCTTCACCACAGCTTCAAAAGTGACCAGTTTGCTGGCATTTGCAGAGTTAGCCTTTTCAGTGATTCTGTTCATGTCACCAGCACTGATGCTGCTCCCAAAGCAGACCACAGGCAAGTACACTGGGCTTGCAACGCCTAATTGACAGAAAATCTCATCATTTTGCTGTTTCTTCACAGAACACGCCACACAATCATCCACTGGTGCTCTGTACTCCTCCTGCCTATCACTAATAAATTCACTGCCACTGCAGAACTGTCAGAGTATTTCTGTAGGTCGCATGCATTGAAAGTCTGTGGAGCTTCTGTGCTGCACATCACCAAATCAGACATAGCACTGACTAATCTCTGTCAGTAACCCATGAGATGGTATACATGTTTACTGACATTTCTTATCGCTTTTCTCTCAGCAGAGAGAAGAGCCGGATCATTTTAATTTGAGAAATCAAGGGAAGTGATCCTCTGTATGCAGCCATTTTTTTTAGATGGGAGTTACCTCTCTGCAGCATGTATATAGTTGCATCATCTACTGGCAGATTTGGTTTGTATGCAAACTGCATGTGACTTGTCCACTAATGAGCAGTTTAGAGCCTTGCTGACATTTGGTTGTTTTAAGCAGACACACAGACATAATAATTATATCTTAATTATTAGTTAGAATAATATTAATTATATGTAAGGTCACCAGAAAACTGGCTAAATAAATGTGACCAGGATACAGTGATGGAAAAAATTATTTTGATCTTTTGATGAATTCACTTACAAAGAAATGAACAGTCTCCAAATTTGATGGTAGTTTTATTTTAACTGAGAGAGAAAGGATAGAGAAGGATTTTAACCAAGAACCCAGAAAGAAAACATTACATAAAAATTATAAGATGATTTGCATTACATTCAGTGAAGTAAGTATTTGAGCCCCAATCAAAACATGACTTAGTACTTGTTGGAGAAACCCTTGTTAGCAAGCATGGCGGTAAGAAGTTTTTTTGTAGTTGGTCACCAGGTTTTTGCACATCTGAGGAGGGATTTCGGCCTGCTCCTCTTTACAGAAACTTTTTTAGGTTTCTTGGCTGCAACTTGGAAACTCAAAGGTTCAGCTCCCTCCACCAATTTTCTATAGGACTGAGAGAGTTTGGAGAGTGGCTAAGCTACTCCATAACCTTAATGTGCTTCTTTGTTGCCTTGGTTTTGGCTACTGCCATGCTGGAAAAGTCATCCATGACCCATCTTTAGTGTTCTGGGTGAGCAAACAAGGTTATTGTCCAAGATTTTATTGTACATGGCCCTGCTCATTGGTCCCTCAATGTGGTGAAGTCGTCCTGTACCTTTAGCAGAAAAATAACCAAAAGCATAATGTTTTCACCTCTGTGCTTGAATGTAGGAATGGCGCTCTTTTGATCATACTCAGCATTTCTCAATCATTTCCCCCACTCTATACACGGTCACTGATCAGTAATTAGTGCAGGGGTATTGTTAAGTATACTAGAAAGTGTAATTAAATTGTAGTGCTCAGTAAATCCATTGAAAAACTCATTTAAGTTACACGCTCATATGTTAGCCGCTCTATGCCCCACTCATGCTTTCTCACATGCTGCGACAGGCACAGTGAATGAGGTTCAGAAAAATCACCACAGACTGAAGTGTTTTCATTTGCAATCAAAGCACTCTTTGTTCCAGATCAATGCATCAGCTGATTGACAATAAGACTACAATCTAATGGATTATTCAAGAGCATGAAAAGTTGGAGGTAGCAGAAAGGTGATTATTGGAGAATCTGAGTGCATTTTAATGAATGCATACATTATTTTTACACATTTTGTCATTGTAGACTGTAGCTGTTAATTCAAATAACCACCCATTACAACCAAGGCATGCAGAAGAGGATCTCTGAGTCACAAGACAAAGTCACAAGACTCATCAAAGACTCATCAAAGTTTTTTTGTACTTTTTATAAAAAAAGTATGTTTGTTTTTTTGTACTTTTTATAAAAAACTACAAAAAAAACAAACATATTTTACAGGTAGCCTGTCATTCAAAAATACATTTATGTCTTTTAAAATTATTTACATACTGTGAGCAAATGTGGCTATTGTTTGTCTATTTGGTCATTTTCATTGCAGAATTGATACATCTTTTACTTTTTTCAATAGTAAAAACCAATTAAAAGATTTTTTTATGTATTGTTGTTATATTTTATTTAATTTTATTTAAAATATTTATTTGTTTGTTTTTCTAATTAATTTTACATGGTGTAAAAAAAAGAAATTCCTGACTTTTGGGATAAATAAGGTATGTGTTGTCTTATTTATTTGTCAGAGTCCTTTTAATTTTTGCTGTTTGAGCTGGAACGTCATTGGGCAGCAGGAACACCGATCTCTGCTGTACCTGTGAAAAAACAAATCACTTCCATATTTCAACAACATTAGCCTCTCACATTAGCTCATCTTGAGCTCCATTTGAGTTACCACAATATTCAAACTCCAAATTCAGACTTCTGCTTTTGTAAAAATAAATAAATAAATAAATAAATAAATAAATAACCTAATTATCATACTTTATGTGCGTCCCTGTCTCACTAATTTCCAACATGTGACACTTTTCATTATGAATATTGCTCACGAATGTTTATAAATGGAAGCCTATGGTTCACCTCACAAAGTATTATCCAGGCATTTCAGTGTCCAGGTGCTTCAAATAAAAAAAGCTGTCTTAAAACCATTATTTAGTAACGGAAGTTTTAAGCCAATGAGAGAAGATTGCCATACTCTTCCGCCAATGGAAAGTGTGGATACTCCGGCTTTCCTAGTAAGCTACAACTGCATTGGATAAAACTAGGAAGGAGGCTTCAGGGGTATAAGTGGATTTGAGGGCTTGGAAGGAAAACAAGGACGCTAGGTAACGCTATATCGTTGTGGAAGGTATGGAATATGCTTTTTAAAACTTTGCAGAGTATAGTTAAGCTGCCTGCATTAATGAATATGTTATATGTAGTATATTAAGCTCAACACATACCGGGTTGTCAGTTAGCCATAGGCATCTGTTAGTGGTGGCAGATCAACCAACCAACCAGACCAACTAATAACTAAACCAACTAACTTATATTAGGACCACAGTCCTTTGCGCCGTCACTGGTTAAGCTAATGTCGCTATGGGAAGATTGCTTAAGAGAAACTTACGCGACAACCACAAAGTCGACTGTCGTGATTTGATGTTATTTTAAGCTAGCAAATGTTAACGTTAGGGTTAGCCTAGCTAGTTAGCATTAGCCTGTTCCCACCGGAGGTGTACCGACAGTATGGAGTCAAACATGGCCAGAAAATGAGCAAAGCTCCCACTTGGTTGCCTTGTCTGTTGAGTCTGAACAGCTGTCGCAGTCCGGCTAATGGAGACAGACGTGTTTAAAGATAGGAGCCTGAAGCCTTTGCTAGGAACAAAGTCAGTTTTAGTTTCTCTCCCATACATCACGATATCAAACCTTGAGCTTTAAAAGGACTAACCTCTCCTTCTCCACACGTCTCTCCGACAGCTCGGCACTTTGTGGTGACAAACGCTCGTCCCAAATTAAACCCTGTCACTAAATTAATTCTTAAACAGAGGGAATCAAAGTGTTAGGAAAACTTCTCAAAAATCAAAAACTTTTGAGCTAAGCTTTTGAAACAGTCGCGATGAGAGTTTGCTCACCTTTTCTTATTTTGAAGGTGATGCTGCTGTATTTTAAACGAGCACGAAGATTGTTCTCTCAAGTAACATAGACTGGAGCTATATTTAGCATTAATTAGCCTAGTTCAGTGTAAAGCAACAAGTTGTGATGTAACTGTAACATTTTAGCAGCGGATGGGGTCAAAGAAACACCCATTCACCCTTCTGTCAATCTCTTTCAGCTTTCAGCTACAAAGTAACATGCATGCACACGTACTTGGTTACTACCAATTATTTAAGATGTTAATGTAAGTTTAATATCGTCTAAGGTAAAACTATAAGAGGGATTTCTGTGTGTGTGGTACATCGCAAGTGGGGGAGAATAAGCGTTCAGATGGTGTATTGCCATGTAACTGAATGTTTGTGTCAGCTGACATGGGGTAAAGTGGATTAAGAAAAGATCAATGCATTGCTGGAGAAGCTTTCTTATACTGGCTCGTTAAAGTGTGCAAACTTTAAAACATGATAACGTAAGTTCAGTTTAAACATGCTGTTAATACTGTCAAAACTGTCCTAAAAGTGCTGAATTAAAAATCACCTAATGAAAAAAAGTATTATGTCATTTTCTGGAGTTCATTTGAATGTGTGCTTCTTGGAGAAGGGTTTTAACACAAATATTTTGCTTTTGAGGTGTGGTTTTTGGCGAGGGTATGGAGCACCCTATACACAGAGGGGAGACGATGCCCGTCGGACTGCATGATAGGTATGGTAATGCAGACGGCCTCATCTTGCTTTTTTTTTTTTTTTTTTTTTAGCCATTTATTAATATGCCTATGAATTTCATATTTTGCTCACAAAACTTACCAAAAGTTAAGGAATGTTTAACTTACGGTGTAAGCAATGTTCAAGATTTCCTTTTTCCTTCTCTTAGAATAATATTAAATGTAACCAGCCAAAATTAGTCGTTTTAAAAAAGCATCTTCCAATAGAGAATTGATGTTGGGCCATTTTTAAGCTGTAGGTAATGCTTGGTGTAAATTCTGGATAGGAAATGGCTTCTACCTGGTGTTAATTAAGTAGTATTTATTACATTTTAAGGAATTAAAGTATTAATGCATAGTATACATAGGCCAGGACTGAAAAATACTGCTGAAACCTCTGAGCATCTCCAGTGACTCTAATATATTATTTTGTTCTCCAGTACTTCACCTTTTACATCTTTGCATGCCTGAGTAGCCTGTGTGTAATAGTGGCTTATTTCTCACTAAACAAACAGTATTTTCACATACTCATAGTTACTTCATACTTTCCTATATATATTTCAGATTGGATTTTAATGGCATTTATAACTGGACTTGGTGATAATTGAAAACAAGCAGTTTGTTTGTTTTGTTTTGTCTTTGTTTTTTGTTTTGTTTTTTACCCCCATCAAGTTGAGTGAAATGACTCATCAAGCTGAGTCATTTGACTCAACTTGATGTGACCTAATATGGACCAACACTTGTTATAACTGTGGTGGATGGTGCCCTCTGTTTTCGGTTCCTGGTGGAACTTAAAGTTAGAGACGGGCATAACTATTTCAAAATCAATAGTGACACTCATGCATGCAGAGACCACAGAATTAGTCTTTTGTCCTCATTTTAGCTTCTTCCACTGTTGTTGGATTAAGACGGCACAATATCTACTGACTTGACTGGATAGGTGTTAAAGAGATTTATATAAGAAGTCTGAGCTTTTTGTAGATTTACAACTGTCTGTCTTTTGCCTTTGTAGCTTATAACTTTCACTTTAAGCAAAAGTGATAGATGAAGAGATAAGGAAGTCAAACTGTGTACCAAAACTTTTTGTATTTGTGTTGCGGTTTCACGCTCTGTTTCATAACTGTTACAGCTCTTTGATGTGGTACTGATAGAATTAAGATGTGCAAGTTTCTGTTGAGATCACTGATAGAAGACAACAATTTCGTAGCAGGTATAGAAGAAGAAGGTACTTTCAGCTGGTCCCTTATTTCCCGAGGGTTCACCACACCACATGTTTGATTTGGCACACATTTTAGGCTGGATGCTCTGCCTGATACAACCCCCACCTTTTTATCTGATTCAATTCAACTCAATTTCAGTTAAATTCAATGAAATTTTTTTTATTTAGCGCCAAATCCTAACAACAGGCGCTTTACAATAATACAACCCTCCCAAAGTATTATTAAGGTAATGACTACTTTTATTGAACTTGAAAATTGATCATCTTTGGTGTCTTAGCACCAGCATTACACTATCGATAAAAGTGACTTATCCAGGTAAAATAGGGAGTAATTTTAACTTCCTGAATAATGGATGCTATAAAAACTAAGTTTAAGTGAGCCAACTGAGTCATGGTAATTTCAGTTGTATCTCTAAAAAGCTTCAGAGCTGGTTATTTTCCAGGTAACAGATGTTTGCATTTAAAGGCGTGGTTCACTGGTCAACCACTTTTAACAAAAAATAGTTTGATGTGCAGATAGCATCTAGAGAGAGCATCTAGTCTTTTTAATAGAGCATCTTAAACCCTTTGTCTTTCCAAAACATCAATAGCAATATTGATTCTCCGAAGAGGGAACATTATCCTTTGCCTCGTTGTTGTTTTTTTTTTTCTAGCCTGTAGCAAACAATTTCAGATGTATTTTATTGTTCCTAAGGCCTTCGTTTAGCACTGAAGAAGCTTTGAATACTTGTTGAGCTTGTGTAAGATTTGTAAGCATGCTTATATTTGATCTTTAATTGCTTTCAAGACTGTTTAACATTGGCAGGGTCACACCTGAAAGAAAAGGGTGAAGTAGTCGTACATGCCATAAGATTGCATCTAAGCAACACA
This sequence comes from Pelmatolapia mariae, assembly GCF_036321145.2. Lineage (NCBI taxonomy): Eukaryota > Metazoa > Chordata > Actinopteri > Cichliformes > Cichlidae > Pelmatolapia > Pelmatolapia mariae. Next base: position 22,085,227 of record NC_086236.1, read on the forward strand.
AAATTTAAATGGAACACATAATTATAGTTCTAATCAGATATGCTTTGCTTTAATAATGGGGCGGTGATGCTGATAAGCCTATTAATTTACACAGCAGACATTTTTTTCCCAGCCTTCCTCCTTAGCTTTGGCTGCAGCCTTGGTGTTACTTTTAGCTGGAATTAGATTAATTTAATTCCTCATATTTATTTGAGGTTGTTTATTTTTTTAATCCTGCCAGTTCAGACAGCCAGTTTCTCAACCGTGACTTCTTTTATTAAAATTGAGTTAAATTTGAGTAGGTTAAACTCCCTTTGGACAGCCATGGTCTGTAAAAGGCACTCGAAAACAGAACTGAGACTGTGTGGAGGTGGATGAGACACACCACCAAATGGATGGGCAGTTGGAGAACACAGTTGTGAGTGTAAAGTTAAGACAGAGTGCTGACTGTCTCTCCACAGCATAAGCTATCAGTAACACATTTAGAAAAGCCTGTTTAATAAATAAAAGAAGCTTAAAAACACCATGACTTCTCTTCTCCTATGGTTAATTGCTTTTGGATAATAATCAAATTGTATTTAGCATAGAAGCCTTGCTGTTCACAGTTAATTCATGTAAAATAAAATCTTTACACTGGTGTGGAATTATTGTATTGCTGCCATTTGACATGGACAGCTCTATTATGTAGGGGTTTGCAGTTGTTGGAGGAGAGTGATAGAATAGGACTGTGAGTAATGGGTGTAGCACTGAGCCTTCAGGCTTTGACAGAAGCGACACGATGACTGCTGCCCTTGGTTAAGACGCAAGGTCATTCTGCCAGTTACAGCGTAAGGTGTGATGATGGGGGTTGTAATACAGATGGCACCGCCAGTTGAGGAGAAGAAGAGAGGAGAAAAAGGGTCATGACCGTTATATGTATTTCAGAATGCAAGAGGAGAGAAGACTATTTAAAGATGTTATTGTTTGGCTAGTGCTGGGTTTGTATGTCACATGCAGGAATATCCACTACAGATGGGGGTGCTTGCACACACATACAGCGTAGCTGAAATTTGACACAAGAACAGATTAAGTGGACAAATATTCATTTTTTCTTAGAGGGACTTTGTCACAAAATCAGCCACCAGAAAGAATTTATGCTTGAACACTTCACATGAAGCCTTTCCTGTAATAGCTGGACAGTGCACTCTTGGCCACTTGAAACTGCAGCAGTCTGATGCTGAGTTGAGGTTAGACAAAAATAACACAGAGAAGAAAGATTTATTTTGAAATGCTGCTACTGTTGTATTTTTAAAGAAGTAGATATTACATGCATAGAGATATTGCGTTTTAATTTTTAATTTTTTTGCAATGATCCAAGAAGTCTATCTGATATAACCGATTTGCAGTTTAATTAACACACAAAAACACTGTTTTGGAATTGGCCTCTGGTTGGCTCTCAGTGCTTTTCGCAGTCTCTGGCAAATAAAAAGTTAGCATTACATTTTGTGATTCTTCTAGGTGTTTTGAATTCTCTATATTCATATATGGCAAAGGTAGCATCTTAGGTGGACGTCTCACTCAGACCTCAGACACACAGAGAGTGGTGAAGGATTTAAGACTAATTATGACTTGTGTGAGTCGAATCTGTGTAGAGCCTATTTTGTAGTCCACGCACAAGGCTGGTGACGTTGCCAAAATTTATGCTTGTGCGTGTTGTGTCTCCGTTGTACTGCAGCTTCGCCTCCAAAACACTGGTTTGCAATCAAGTTTCTGTTTAAGTTGATCTAGTCCATTCAAAAAAACAATCATGGCGGAAACAGGAGTTGGAAGACATAAGAAGAAAGGATTATACTGATGAGGTCAATCACAGTCATGTAGTTACATTTCCAGGGGGAGACAAGGGTGTGCGGTTACCCAGTAACTATAGTGTAGATGAAAATACAGGTGTACATTTTCACTGTTAGGTTGCCACAAGCAGGGAACATAAGTGGCAAAGTAAATGTGGCTCCATGGTGGAGTGGTTTACAAATTCACCTACCAAGTAAAAGATATCCAGTTAAATATCAGCTGAACAGCTGAGGGTGAGCAGGTGTTAAGCCATTTTATGTCTTTTTTCAACTTTTTAAAACTACTCCCCCCCCCCCCCCCCCCCCCCCCCCCCCCAAATCTTTTAGTTTGTTATTATGTGTACCATTTAAAAAAACAAAAAAACAAAACAGGCAATAACAGTACGATTAAAAAAATACATGAAAAAACTTGAGGGCTGTTTTTTTTTTTTTGTTGTTTTGTTTTGTTTTGTCTGAACAACAGCTGTTAAGTTTTCAGATTGCTCAGGCTCAGTAGGGGGTAAGCTTACGTCTAGAATAATTTCTAAAACAGTCATATGATAATAATGGTAGAAAGATTAAACCCCATCTTGGCTCTAGATAATGATTTACATTCTGACTCCTGTTTGGAAAAATAGATTTTTGTCAGCAGACATGAAATCGTGGAGCCTTAACTGGCTAGATACTGAATAGAGAACAGGATGATGATCAAAGCTTCGTGGACCTAAGCCCCCTGCTGGTTTGATTATTTCCCATTTACATGTTGAGCAAACGATTAATCTTCCATGTTTTGCCACAGCAGACCTCGCAAAGGGTGTCGAATGTCCATTCTTTATAATAGAACCAAATTATTATTTATTTATATATATTTTTTTGTAATATGTGGTAATGTAGGGCTTGTAAATGGCATGTTTATGTTGAAGTAGATGTACCTGTTCAGGTTAGTTCTATTGTTTGACCACTTGTGGACATAATGTGCACATATAATGTGTAATATGCAGATATTTAAAATATTTGTGTGTGTGTGTTTTCCAAATAAGAGTGATTTTTGGTCAGTTTTCCTAGTTTTCACAGCCCTTGTTGTCAGGTAGATAAATAATTGATTTGAGTTGGGGAATGTTAATCAAATTAGATATGTTCATTAAATGCTTCATTAAATGAAGTGTTAACTTTCAAGGGCAGCCGTGTTGCATATGTATAATTTGTGCATAGCCTTTGGATGGATCTGCCCTTTCTGACTGTGGAAGCGGGCATAGCATAAACTGTGGTTGCATTTATCAACCAATCTGTGGCGCTAAGGATATGTCTAGCTGTGCTGTAACTACTCTGCACTGTTTCTATGACCTCCTAGCCAAGAAAGCGTAGGTAAGACAAATGACTTACCCACGCAGCACAAGAGTTCAGAACCTGCAGTATGCACAGCCATTTCAGTTCGCAGCAGAAACCAATGTGTCAAAGCCTTTTAATCATGCCCGTGTCCAAAGCACAGCCACAATCACAGTGACAACTCTGTCTTCCCGTGACCACAGTCTGACTCGTACAGCCTGAGCACCAGTTTTTAGGCTCCTCTAGTTAATTGTAGAGGTAGAAAATTATGCTATAGCTAAAAAGCTGGCTGTAGCCCGTAACGTAATATTCTATAACATCAGTGTAAATCTCAGCTGTCGATGCGTTCGATCATCTGATCTATTATTCAGATGGATTGTAAAAGGTGTTGCATGGTATCTCAAAGGTATTGTGACCTAAAGCAAAGCCTACTGGGACTCCTTACAGTCTGGCTCATAAATACTAGGACAGTGATATAATATCCGTCTTGTTTGTGCCTTCCGTTTTATTTCTTTCAGTAAGGGAAAGGTGGGCTTAGTTGGTTTGAAGTTAGGTGATTGGCTCGTCCATTTAAGAGCATTCCACTCCTTTGCCTTAATAAGCTTTTGGGTTGCTTCCATGGTATGTTTTAGGTCATTATCCATCTGCACCATCAATCGCCTTCCAATCAGTTTTGTCTGGGGGATAAGGGGGATAATTTAAGAGGAAGAGAACATCAAATTACAATTGACTCCAAATCCCTACATGCTTAGGTTTAGTAAAGTGGAACAGTTCAGGTAGTGTAGTTAAAATTTTGATCAATTTGTCGCTGTTTATGTACTGTTAATTTAAAAGGCGATGGGAATATGAATATAGTGGCCCATGTCCAGTACCTAGTATATAGAACTATGTAGTTTAATCAGTGACATGCCCATCTCTTGAGACTGGATCCTTTGGTTGTTTTTTTTGTTTTTGTTTTTTAATTGACTTGTATATATATTTTTCTTAATCTACCATCCTTGTATTTGCACCGAAAGCCAAGAGCTGTAATCACAGCTCATCTAACAAGGTGGCACTGTTGCTTAGCTACTGGGCTATTCACTACCCTGAAAGGGTGATGAGAAGGCAGGGCTTCTTCCCCCTCCTACCACGAGACAACTGTGAATGCAGCAGGGCAAGTAGTCGTGGTGGATGCAATCTATTGGCTTCTCAGTGCTGCCGCTAAAGTCACAACCCCGACTGTAGCCCGCACTGCCTTTACCAGTGTATTTCTGTAGCTGCTGGTGCCGCTGCTGCTCTCCCTCCCCCTTAAATGGTGTGGGCAGAGTGGGATGGAAGACTGCATTGGAAACCTTTTCATGGAAATGGTCTTTGCTGTTGGTATTGCTGTAGCACCATTCTGGTGACAACAACATGCCGTTGAAATGGAAAAGCGGTTCTCCTGTCAGCTGGAAATTCCCAGTGCCAGTTCTTAAGACATCCAGGTCCTCACCCCTTTCGCCTGCTTACATGTGAGTAAGAGCTGAATAGCATTCAACATATACAATTGCAGCAGCGTGTATGGAGATGCAGTTATTTGCTTCTCAGTTTCTAATATTTTATTTTATGTTATTTTTTTAAATGAGTGTGACACCGTTGTTTTTGTTGCAGCCCTAATTATGCGATTAAGCCTTGTAGTGTGTCAAGAGATTTCCCTTGTCCAAGATGAATTTTATGGTTCGCTGGGAGAGTGCCTTGCTCTCGGGCAAAAGGACTCATTTTGCTGCTTGTCTGGACACAGCATGCTCCACATCCCCGACTCTTGCCCTCTCCCTGTGGCTGTGTTTATTTGGGAACCGGGGACTCAGCAGCTTGGGAGGAGCCTGCCTTTGTCAGGATGTCTGGCGTGCCCTGGTTTAGAAGCTATTGTCATCTGCTACTGTTCAGGAAGGAGGAAGGGGGAAGGGTAGATCTGGAGTGGTTCACACAGTCCCTGCCATCATCTCTCTTTACATTTTTTTTTTCTACCTGTAAGTGTCTTGTTTGACTTTCTGAATGTTTACGGGGTTGGTTTACAGATGGTAAGAACAATTTTGGAAGTGACAGTTTTCAAGACAACCTTGGCTAACTGAAAAGCCTAAAGGGAATTTCAGAGGCTAACTGGGCTTACTTAGAGGGATTTCTGCAAAATTGGATTCATGCAGTTCCCAGTAATCATGTATCTTTATAAGCTTAGGAGATTATTTTTGATGGTTTTACTCAAATATTTATTTTTGTATTAGTGCAGCACAGTAAGAGAAAGCCATGCTTTTACTTCTCTTATGTCAGGCTCCCCTTTAAATATCCTCAGTAGAACTGTTCATACTCAAAACACAGCTATGTACGAAATACATTTTTATTGTGTAGCATAAACCTAAACTGGATAGTATGTCCTGAATCCTGGAGAGGACTAAATTGTGAGATCTTGTATGTATAAAAGTTCACTAATGACACTATTGACTTGTTAATTATAGATTTAATCTAGATTTCATCAGGCTAGTTTAGGTTAAACATCCTGCCCGGCAGTCACAGTTATTGGCAATTGAGCATCTCCAGCAGAGCAGTTGGGTGTTAAAGGCCTTGTTCAAGGGCATCTCAGTGATGGTAGCAACCGAGAGGAAAAGGTGCTTCCTCATTTCCTGACAGCCTGTAGATCAAACTACTGACCTTCTTGTTAATTTAATTTCTTTGAAACTGCGACACAGACCCCATAAAAGCAGTTATCGTAAATTGGCCATAAATGGTTAATTCTAAATAAGAAGTTAAAGTTAATTAAGTGGAAAAAGTTATTAACAGAGAAGAGTGAATGATCATTTAAAAAAGAAATTTCAGTCTGCAGATATGCTGAATTTGTGCGTCACTGTTGGAAAAAGGAAAACCTGCTGTGTCAGTGCGTTAAAAGTGACTTTTCTGCATTCTGGTCGAATGCCGGTAACGCCTTTTTGCCATAGCATTAATCAAGACCTTGTCAGAGATTGTAAGCATTGAAGCTTAACTATTCACATTATTTTCAAGGCTTGACATTGTGCAAATTCGAGAGGAGGATCTTCTCACCAGCACGTCAGCATGCCGTTTGGAGGAAAAGCACATCAAGTGTACTTAAGTGGCTGCAGACATCGTTTGGGTTCTGTTCATAGGAGATAATGTGGACACGCTGACAAGTGAAGCATATTCAGGCCTTGAGAATCCACCTCATCCTGCCAAGTGTGGCCCTGCCCCACCACAACACGTCTATTTTAAAAAAGTGTAAATAGTAAGCTGTGTTTTTAGGCGCGCTGATATTGGGCCCCCAATTATAGGTTACACTATGGGCAGGGAGAAGTCACTCTTTATAGGCCCTCCCTCTGTTTGACTCCAGAGACATTTCTAATTACATCTGCTGCAAGAGTCATCTCTGTATATGTATCCCGAGCAGGGTGGATACAGGAGAGCGAGCTTTTAGAGTATACAGTGCTCATCATGTATAAAGAAATAAGATGTGTTTGCACAATGTGCTCACCTCTTTTGAAACCTCCCTAATCTATATATGGACTAGTGAACTGCCTGTGGTGCAGATTTCATGCCAGAAAAGAATGGTTAAGGTTCACTGGCAGCATGGCGTGTGGACTAATCTCGAGCTCAGTGAAGAAAAAGCACTGGGTTTATCTTTCCTTCCACAAAAAGTCCTTGAAATGAATGTCATCCCTCATCTTACGGTGATTCAGTAGTAAGCACTTAATATATGTGACTGCTGTCTTTTGTAATCTCCTCTCAGAGGCATCACGGTGAGCCAGCAGCCTTAACTGCACCAACACCTGTTTGATTCCTGTCAGGGACCTTTAACACGTCATTACCCTTTCTCCCTGTCCCCACATTCCCGTCACTCTTTGTCAGTATAATGCAATTAAGGGAAAATGCTGGAAAGTCTGGAAAACAAATTGCTTCTTAATATTTACCCTCAAAGAGTCTGTAAGTGATCGCTGTTGCTTTTTTCCATGACAGAAATGGACCATTTTTAAAAATCCAGCACTCACAGAACGCGATGTCTGTTCATTAAAAGGTTTTTTTTATAAACAAGATGATTTTTCTATGTATATTTTTTTTAATTGTATTGCGGCTGTAGCAGTGTAAGTGGTGTGACCGCATTAGATTCCATACAGATTGAACAGCTTTACATAAAATGGAAGCCCTGAGAATCTGTTTAACAGATTTTTGGAAAATCAAGATGCTTCACATGTCTCGTGTGGCTCTAAAAGCCTTCTGCTGCTGCTGAAATCCCCAGTGCTACTGCTATGAAATGAATTTTGCTGTCTCTGAGGTAAATAGCCCTTTAGTTATCACCATTTCTGTGAATTTTTTAATGTCCAACCTTGAGGTTTTTTTTCCTGTCAGTCTTTGTTTTGTTTAGTTCTGTTTTTTTTTTTTTAATCAAAATTTTATCTATATTCAAATATTCTGAAAATAATCACATATTTGATTTGACAGCTGACAAACTAAATAAGAGATGTAGATTTTAATTTGCTTTGACTTTGAATTTCAGCTCCCTCTGATCGCAGGCATTTTTCATGGTTAAAAATACATAAATCAAGAGTGGCGGTATTCTCAAGAGTTTCACCAGCTATATCACACCGTGATTTATGTGTTAATTGGACTCAGTCAGGTCTGACTGAGTTTAACTTCTGTGACAGCAGAAAAGTTGAAAGTGCTGTTTTTAGCTAATGCTGAAAACCTCTTTAAAAGTACAGCTAAATTTGGAGATCAGTGAGAAATCATTAATATACTGGCTTGGCTCATGTTCTGTCTACCCCCTCTAAACCGCATTTTCTGCGATAATTTTTCCAGCAGGCAATTCCCTTGCTCTTATTTTGAAAGTTTAGTCATTGCTAACCAGAGCTTTTGTATTTTTTGCCTTTTTTCCCCTACCAGCAGGCTGGCAGGTCACAGTTTGGCAGTTCTTGATATCATTCAGCTGCTGCTTGAGAGTTTCTTGTCCTGCAGTTTAAACAATCTTGGTCTGCTGCTGGTGACGGCATTTTTAAAAAAAAAAAAGTACCGCAACTTAAAGCTCGGCAAGGCTGCAGAACAGAACAAAGACTTCCTTAGCTAACTGCTGTCCAAGACATTGGCGCTGGGAATCTGAACAACAAGACAAGAGACTCGCTCAAGAGGCGGTTAATTATTGCTCTGTTGTTTATTTGTCACAAAGTGGGCCAAGTTATTTTTGCCGAGGAGCACGTTTAATATTTTAGAAGTTAATAATTCTTTTAAAAAAGCACTGGTGTGCCTCCCTTCATGTCAAGCAATGCTACGGCGCACCCCCAGCTTCCTGCACAAATCGAATAGCTTGCTAATAGTTTGCTTGAAAAAGCTTATAGTATTGAACCCGGTCATCACGGCATCAACATCTGCCGCTACTTTTAAACAAGGCCAGCCTTGGATCACGGCTTTGATATTCATCTGCATGCATCTACCTGCACACACAAAGAAGCTTAACGTCTGCTCTGCTGGTGGATAAATTAAGAACTTTAGAAAATTGTCTCTGAGCTTTTAATTTCCCTTCCCTTTGGAGCGGACATTAAGTTCCCGCTGACTTGTGGCCATTTTGTAGAAAAAGAAACAGCCACCCAGGGATCATTTATTTTCATTGAAAGGCCAGAGGAGAGGCACAGGCAGTCTGGCTGGCAGAGCATCAACTGAGTTCAGTCAGGTGAAACTGTCATATCTGCGCTCATCTAACACACACATGCACACACGCATACATGCACACACCTACTCAAAGATAAGATGAAGTTGGGTGTACTTTCACCAAACAGTTCACCTCTAAGTAGGTATCTAATCTGGCAAGAATAAAAAAAAAATGCATTGCAGTAACCAAATTGAACTCCCTTATTAGGTGGATAACATCAGATTCACAGTGCTGCTGTCTGTCAGAACACAGTGCAGCGAGAGAGGAAAATCTTTTTATAATCCCAAAAATAAAACAGTGACTTGTAAAATGAAGAATAGTACAGCTTGCCTTAAAGACTGGGGAGGACGACTAGAAAAATCAGAACAGCTGTCGAGCCCCGAGAGAACATTTGGGCAAAAAAGAAAGTGTTATTTCAGGTTTAGGGACTGGATTGGAAAGTAAATCCAGCAGAGCCAACAATAGATTCCCGAAAGAAAAATCAGATTCTTGACTCTTGTCAGAGGGTCAGTCAGAGCTACTTTACTCTTTGTCACTATATTTGCACCTTGGTTTCTTTTCTTTTTCCATAAGAGCTGCAAGTTTTCTCCATTGACTCCCAGAAAAAACTCCCTCCCAAGTACATTCTGTTCTACTTGGATAGTTTTCACATTGAAAGGATGTAATTGGTTTAATGGAAGAGAGGCGATACCACATTGGGACAGTCAGGGGAATTAAAAATAGAAATAAACATTGCTGACCTATACAATTGTGGCAGGATCTACAATTAATCATGCGTCCCTTTCTAGATATTGAAAGATTAAACCTCTTTGTATGCAAAGTTATGCCTCTGCTTAATTACTGCTCTACCCAGGGCAAGTTAGTATCCCGGGTAGAGCACTGTAGTTGTTCTTTTGACTTACATACAGCAGGCCTTGCTGGGTCATGTTACCTCTAACAACGTCCTTCGGGTTGATTTAACATTTGTTACATGCTGACAGATTGTTCCACCTACGAGCAAACACTGTGGGAAGCTTTCTTGACTTAACCATTTGCAGTGTAGGCTGAAACTTTTTTCTTCTTTTTCTTTTTTTCCTGAAATTTAGTTAAAGTTCACTTTCAGTTGTATTCATGGAACCTTGACCTCAAAGTGCTCTTTTTTTTTTATAAGGTGTAATTGCAGGCTCATTAAAGCATACGGAGACTGCTAAGATTATTAGCTGCGATTGGGGCAATTATCTGGAGATCATGGATAGTTTGTCCTAGACAGAGAGAGCCCCAACCATCCACTTAAAATATCAGCGGGCCCAAAGCTTAATATTTTCCTTTGCATTCATTAGTTTTTCTGTTTTTAATTAAAACCAACAGGTTAATTACATACTATTTTAAATAAGAATCCCATTTGTGATTGCCAGCAATTAAAAGGATAACTGTTGAGTGTGTGACCAGTGCATTGTGAGTATTGATTCAGAAGGCTTCGTTTTAATTAGGGAAGTGCCAATTTTCATCTGAATCAACAGAGCAAATGCAATTTGTCTGACACATCTAGACACAGATATCTGAAAAGAACTGAGTGATCTCTTCCTTTTCTAGGGTAATTCTTGACCAAAAAGGGGGGGAACATTGTCTGCTCAATAACTTCATTAAAATCTCTGTTTTCGCTGTGAACACATTTTCTTATTGCAGTCTATCCAACAGACCCGCTGTCACAGTTTGGATGCACCGAGGTCTGTTTGATGGAAAGAGATGGTATGAGAGGAGAATTTTAAAGACTGTAACGCTTCCTCCTTTTCTCTTCCCCACTGTTTCTTGTTTTGCGGGTCTGTGTGTGTGTGGTGCAGGAAGCGAAACAAAAGCTGCACCTAGAGTTTTCAGATTAGTTGAAGAAGAAAGCGTGTTGTTGCTGAGGGAAACAGAGATGCTGAGAAATGTGCAGCAGCTAAATTGAAGCACGCGTGTGTGCGGGGATTAACACATTCGTATGTCTAGGCTGATGCTGTAGGTTTGGGTTGCATTTTCCCAGCTACAGGGCTTTTTTTTTGTTGTTTTTTTACCTGCGGCAGCACGGTGGCTTGGTGGTTAGCACTGTTGCCTCACACCAAGAAGGTTCTGAGTTGGAATTCAGTTGTCTGTCTCTCTGTGTTAGCCCTGCATCAGATTGCCGACCTGTCCGGAGTGTAATTCAACTCTCGCCCTAAGGTAGCTAGGATAGGCTCTGCCCCCCCCCCCCCCCCCCCCCTGACCTTGATAAGGATGAGTGGGAGAGAATGGATGGATAAAGGCCAAATCTGTTGAGTCTGTAAACTTGTGGTTTCTTCCCTTGATGATGATTGATGTGATGTAGTGATTGATCGTTGTACTGTACTCTTTATTTTTTTTTTCATGAATAGGAGCTGCTCAGGACATAGCATTATTGCATTGCTATTCTCAGTGATTGAGAGTGAAGCTTCACTATAGGTGTCTGTTTACTAAAGACAAATGGATTTTCCTCCTGACTCCACTCACTTAGCTTCAGAGGTGCTCACCCAGTCGTCCCTGTTTTGTTTCTCTCCGTGCACTTTGTCACCTCGTCTTGTGCCTTTCTATTTTCACGAGCGCTTTGGATTCAGCTGCTAGAGAGTGTATTGTGAGGGCACCAGCCAGACTGTAGGAGTCTTGTGATCTTTTTGTTGAGTACACACATACACACACAAGCACTCAAAGCACAGTGGATTCAGGAGGTATGTGGGCTCCTTCACTTTGACACATTTTTATCTTGTAGATTTAATCTTGAATGGATGAAATTGCAATTTTCTGCCCATCGGTCACACAAGAATACGTAAATCTGTTAAAAATGGAAAAACCAAAGTCTTTCATTTTCATAATTATTTAGGCCTTTTTAATTTGGTACTTTTGGAAGTCCCTTTGGCAGCATTTAAAGCTTTGGGCTCTTGGGTAAGTCTCTACAAGCTTTGCAAACATGAACAATTTATCCCCTTCTTCCTTATAGATCCTCTCAAGCTCTGTCAGATTGGAAGGGCAGCATCTCTCAACTGCCATCGTCAAGTCTTTCCACAGATGATGCATGAGCCGTGTTTGCCATGGATGTGTCCATGGGGGGGAGGAGGGGGGGATATCTTTTCGGTTTCTCTTTCTCTCTCGCTCTTAATAGTAATTATTTTCTCTTGTCTTAAAATAAGAGAGCTTCATTGTTAATTACAACATTACAGATGGATCAAAGCCCCTCCTCGTACTTGTCAGGACATTAGAAGCAGAGCTTCTTGCAATCTCATCCATAGGTGCCAGGATCAGCATTTCTGTACACTCTGGAGCAGGTTTTGTGTATCTATTTGACAGTTTTTTACGCAGCTCCTCGGTCACTACACTCCTGCAGTATGATGCAGCCACCCCAAGCTTTAGTAGCTTGTGATGGAAGAGTTCAGTTTTTCCATGAAACCCAAAGCTTTTCTCTCATGCTCTTGGAGTCCTTGAAAATGCCGTCTGACAAATTCCAATTGGGCTGTCAGATGTTTTTTTCCTCGAGTGGCATCTGTCTAGCCACTTTACCTTAAAAGCCTGATTGATGAAGTGCCATCAACATGGCCATCCTTCCAGCAGGTATCTCTTCAGAGGACCTATGAATCTCGCTCTGAGTGACCACTGAGTTAGACTGCCAACTTTATGAAGTGCCGAGGTGCTCCCAAACTTCTTCAATTTCATAATTATTGAGGCTGGTGTGCTCCAAGTTTTAGAAATGGCTTTCTGCCTTGTTCACTGAGAGTTACTTGGACTTCATGGTGTCTTCTTTTTCACTGACAGTAAGTGTGGATTTTGAGACCTGTGTTTCAGAAGAGATGGAAAGTATAACATTTAAGGAGAATAAGGAAGAAAAAGCTGCATGAAATTAAATTGTTGCAATTTGTAGTAAACTGTCACGTTTCAGTAGGTCTACATTATTTACAAATCATTATATTATCCTATTTACAACTATTTAACTATTTACAGCCACTTTAGTTTGTCAGAGGTGGACTCCTGTTGGATGCACATTTTCAAGGATAATAATTAAAGCCTCAGTCACACAGGCCTGGAGACTGAACACTAACCCCCAGGTAATCTCCAGGGAAAAATGTGTGTATTCCTTGACAGGTTGGTGAGTGTTTGCTGGAGGTTGCTGGCTGTTGCTAGGTGAAATTTTTTTGCAAAAAGGGTGCTACACTCAAAACCTCCTTGTGATTGCTTTGATCTTTTGGACAATGTTCTTGTCGTTTGTGATTTGCATAGAATGTGCCATTTACTTTCTGAGTTGTAATGAAACTTGAAAATGTGTAATGCAAACCAGAAATCGAGAGTGCTCACCTTCAGGGTAAAAGTTGTGCCTCACTGTTGAATCCAACAAATTTTAGAAGACACAACTTTTACTTTGAAGGTAGATTTTTTTGATCTGTGTTGTTCTTGTACAATTTCAGCACTGCTGGGTGAGTAGCTTGCAAGTGTTTGCAGAAAGGTTGTTGTCTTCCACACAAACTACATCTACAGGTAACTGTGGCAACCTGCTAGCTAACAAAGCAATCACAAAGAGGTTTTCGGTGCAGTATCCTCTTTGCGACCACTTTCACGCTAACATTTTCCTTCGACCACTCACAAACCGGTCTGAGAATGAACTTCTTTCTTCTTTCTTTTTTTTCCCTTGTAACCTCTGTTTGCCAGATGATCACTGACCACTCATCAGGTATGTGTGACTGAGACCTAAAGCAAACAGGATGCAGTTAAGTACAGTTTAAGGTGGCACAGAAAAACTTCCACTTACTTTTAAGAGGTTTCAGCTTTTACCACTGTTGTCAGTAATTAATGCATTTTAGGCGTCACACTGATGGACAGGTTGGCATTATTTACATATCAGTATCAGATATTAACTTTTTTGTATCTCTTTGTACAGGAGATAGGCTCACCCCAAAGCATGATCATATAGATTATGATGCTGTTTTTTTTCTCACCAATTTTATCTATGATTCTTTCTTTTTGCTTCTCCAACCTAAGAATAGAGATCTCTCCTTTTTTTTTCTTCTTTTTTTGTGAGTCTGCAAAGTGTGGGCAGGTATCACAGACACATCCCAATAAATCAAGTGCCTGCGGAATTGAAAAATCCCAAGTTCAGACTTTTCAAAAGACTTTTGATCCCTTCCCTGCTAGACGATATAGATGTTTCACAACTTCAAAACTGGACCTGCACTGGTAATTCCAGTCTCCAGTGTGAAAGCAGGGAATGAGTTCAGCATTCAATAAAAAATGAAATCAGACATGAAAAGCCATCTGTCGGAGGCAAAGACGTGAAACAGAATGCCTTTGATTATGCTTGAACACACCAGCCTATTTAGCTCTTCTTTTTTTTTTCCTTTCCTGTTTAGACACAATGGCTGCGCTATTTTAGTGCCCTCCACTGCCGTTATGATTGGTGCCTCCGTTTTTCTCTCCATGTCCTCATAAAGACACACTCTATTCTGTGTATTAGTTATTGATGTAATCAAGTTGTGTGGCCTCCATGATTACATTTGTACAGTAGGATTCAAAAATAATGTCAACAGCTGAACAAATGGGGAAAAAAATGCATCTGACAATAAATCTGACACGAGCACCGAGGACTGCAATGCTAACTTAGCCTTAGGAGTTACTTTGCACCAGGGTCCAGGAACTGACACAGGAAAGCCTTTTCTGATGGCACGTGTAGACACTAAGTTTTTTTGTTAACATTTATATATATGACATGCAATGCTGAATAAAAAGAAAAAGTGATCTGTTTTTGTTTTTATTACGTGTGAAAAGAATTTCTGGTGCATTACAAATTTAAAAGCATCTGTCTCCCAAAAATGTGATGTTGGTCCCACAAATGTCAAAGAACCTAAAACAGATGAGATTAATAAAGTTCCTATCGATGCAAGGCTAAACATGATGAGGCAGTAAAGCCATACTCATTAATCTTTTAAGACCCTTCTGCTGTCATTCCAGGAGAAAGCCAAGTTGACTTTAGCTTCCTGAACTGTCAGTGGTGTAAGGATGTGTTTAAGCTTTCCACTGACATGAAGGGACTGGATAGGCTGCCACCCTTTCCCTTATTACTTCTTTTCAACCCTTCAGCTTCCTCCTCTGGCTCTCTCTCTCTCTCTCTCTCTCTCTCTCTCTCTCTCTCTCGCTGCTCAAAAGTTAAACTGATGAAAATTAAGGCAACATTCCTGTTCATGCAAATCTCACTGATATTAAAGTGGATTGTATAGCATCACATACATTTATTTTGCACTTGTCGTTGTAGTTCAGGGCTCGCAAAATTTCAAAATCCCTGGTAGCCCTTCGGGCAGGCACTCGTCAGTTTTTGGTAGCCCAAAATAAATTTAAGTAGCCCGAATTTAAAAAAAAGAGGACAATTTTTTGATTGATGTTTTGTTTCCTTTACAATATTATACTTTAATGTATAATATTGTAAAGGAAACAAAACATCAGTCTAAAAATATTTAAAACACAAATTACAACCATCAACTCAAATACTTGGTTCTAATTGAACAGAAATTTCTATGAGCTTGCAAGAACTGTGTAGAACATGAATCAGTCTGTGTCAGATCCTGAATTTGAAATTTCCACTGAAATCACAGGTAAGAGGCAAGTGGAACCAAGATCTAGGACATTTGCTTTTTAAAGTTTGCAAAGACTGCTAAATTTTGCCAATGGTAGTTCACTCTTTGCAACATAGCACGCTGTTCTAAACAGCTTTTTCAGGACTTCTTGTTATGCTTGGTTTATTTTTAGTATGTTTTTTGCAATTGGTGTTTGTTCTGGGAAAGATACTGCAGACTGAGCAATAATGCATTTCTTGCATTTCTCATGGGTTCTGATGGGGTCTTTCTTAAAATGACTGGTCCCAGTAACAAAGGCGCTTGTCGACTCAGAAATCGAGGGAAACTCACAACACACCCGGCAGAACATTATGTTATTTAGCTCATCATATTCCAGCCACATAAATTCTTTTGTCCATGAAACCAAAAAAGCTGCGCTTTCCTTTTGCCTCATAGTCTGATTTGTCATAACTTTTCCGTTTTGTGGTAGGCTTTTCTTTGGCTGCCCCTTCTTCACCCGGACCTGTCTTGTTTGACTCTGCAGAACTAAAATACCTGCGTAAATCCATCTGCTTTTACACACATACTTACATAACGGTCAGCAATTCTCTGTGCAATCAACCTCTATCACATGTTTAAGCTTGCTGCAGGAGATTTCACTTGTCATGTTTGATAGTAAGCTAACGATTGATAAGACGATGCCAGAGGAATTGGTGCGCAATTAATCTGTGACTTACCAATCAGTGCTGCTGCTCTCTATACACAGTTCGCGCGATCGCAAAGTGAAAGTGAAAGCAAAAAACAAGCGCAAATTCAAACGCGATTTCAATGTGTCACATATTGACAGTGGCTCATCGATGCCGATGACATAATTACTCAGCTACATTTGTGAAAGAATGCAAAAGCATTGACATATCTTTCCTTCCTATGATAGCCCGACGGGCAGGGCGGAAATGGATTTTGGTAGCCCGACTGGAAAAATCGCTAGCCCCGGGACGTCGGGCTAGCGATTTTGCGAGCCCTGTAGTTAGAAGTACATTTTCTAGTGGTTGAAGAAAGACCTGAACAAAGGCTTTCATCTGTACCACCATTATACAGATTCTTTAACTGAATTGTTATCAATGTGCCAATGTAGTTGCTAAGGTAATTGCATTTCAAGGTACTACCTGATAGTAATTTTAACAACTTTGTCTATGCATAAAATATAGGATAGATCTCTTTATTGACTTTACAGATGATATAAATCCCTCTTTTTATCTATTACTTCACACTCAGCTTGTGAAGTGGTCAGTATTATGCATGTATTAAAATGTTTTAAAGTTAAATGAAATAAAATGGTTTTCTGAGAATATGTTAAGGCTTCTGATATAATACCAACTTCTAGGAAATAGGGGGGTTATTCTATATATGATCAAGTAACTTGTGGTGATTTTGTTTCAGCGTATTTATTGGAGAAAATGTAAAAATTTTACCTTCATGCTATATTATGAATATTATAATAGTTTTCATTACAGGCCCTCAAAGTACACATGTTAGTTATGCCTTTCTGTGTGCTCAAATTTCAGCATTTTAAAGAACTAAGGAACATCAGTTTTGTTTCTCCATTTCACGGCTGTTAGCTACATTTGCAACCGTTTACAATATGACTAAATTATAAAATTATTTTGACACAGTATGAATCACAGCCAGAAGATAAGCAAGGCATCAAAATGCAGGTTAAAAAAAGAGAGAGACGGTAGATATGCTATAATTTGTTTTGACAGCCACCTATCCCACATGGTAACGTTACCCCTTGAAGTTTAGCCAAAGTGCACTTTTTAAATTTCTTTCACATCCACGACACCAATGTTTGGTTTTCTTACTCTTTATGCAAAACCTTAAACTGATGACGTTTTGTTTTTCAAATTGATGTATCCGGTGATATTTGTTCTTAAAGTTGGTTATATGAAAAAACTTTCTGAAGTGGCTTAAAATGTGAAAAGTTTGCCCTCAATCCTGTGTACTTCAAGATTTACATAGCAAAGGCAAGATTTTGCATGGCTTTATTTAGTACATACAAGTTATTGTACAAAAAAAATAATTAAATAAATAAAAAATCAGGTGGGAGGCACTGATTTTTCATGAAATTATCCCGGCAGTGTGTGTGACAGTGTATGATAATGAGTGTTTGATAAGCAGTTTTGTATTCATCCACCCTCAGTGTTCAAAGGTTGAATGTGCTTCATGACCTGCTGAGTATTAAACTGTGAAATGAGTTTAGCATTGAACTTGTGACAGCTTTTATTGAGCATAATCTTTCATACAAACACAACACCACAATTAATACAGTGTTATATATTGCTATGTTTTAAGAAGTTCATATATGATTGTGCATATGTTATATACGTATATAATATAGAAGCTTAGTAGAATTTATTTGAATGTAATAGTACTTTTATTCAAGATCAGAGAAAAAAATATAACATAATATACATATTATTTTTGCGTTGGTCAGTGCTGCATGCACTAAAGCTTTGTATCTTCAGACTGCTCAGGGATGCAGTTAGAGATTCAAGACTCTATTCTCTGGTGTGTAAGGAAGAGCAGAACTTTTATGTGGGATGCTGTAGCTGTTGTCTTCTTTGTTTCGTTCCGGCAGCCACCAACACTCCTTTGTGGTTTGGACAACCCACTCTCTCCTCGCTGCCTGTCCGACTTACCACCTGACGGGGTAAATGTACCAGTACATTGCCTGTGCTCTGTGTCAGTGTGATTGTGACTATTGTTAAAGCCATCAGTATTTCGTGGTAATGGTGTTCCTGCTAGACATGGTCCATTATCATCTCCTTGTAAAATGTACCTTATTACCAGTTCCATTCTCTCATTGTCATCTAAAAGATGGTGCTGTATTTAATTCTTAATCATTCATATGTAACAGACCTGTAGTAATATAGCTAGATCTCATATTTCTAGTTTTCCTTACCTCCTGTGGTGGTAGAGGTCTCCGTGTTTTTGTGCTCATTTTGTCTGTTTATGTATCCTCATTGGTCCTCCTACCAGCTCCTCAGTTCAGCATGTGAAAGGAATAACAATTAGATTCACCCTGACCTTCTCTTAATGTTTATCCATCATATATCCCAAATGTCTTTGGCCTAATCGTTTGAGTCTTTACAAAAAAGTCTACACAGGAATGTTAGTGTGCTGAAGTCTTTGTGGTGTGTTAAAGTGCAAAGATGTGAAGCGATGTGAGGTGACAGAAAAGCCTGCCTGATGAAGCTTTTTGTGAGTTCGAGGTCAGCTCGGCTTATCAGAGCCTAAAGTTTCTCTGTGAAGAAAAGAGGAGAAAGTTTTCCACCCACAACTCCTAAGCTAACTTTTTAAAAAAAAATTTATTAGCACGAATAATGAGTCTAAAGATGAACAATAATGACTTTTAAACCAGATTAGGCAGCAAAAGCATTCAGTGACATTTTTATAGTATAGCAAGTTGAAACCCTTTTTTTTCACGCCCAACTGATCCAAAGTAATTGTGCCTCACATCATTAATAATTCTGCATTTCCAGCCTTGTGTGCAGTTTTCCTTCACGGCAAAAAGATTCAGCATCTATAATTGTTGGTAAAGTTAATTACTGTGCAACAGTTACTATAAAAATAATTACTGAAAGATGGCTATTTACATTTCACACTAATGTACATCAAAAACATTACAATACCCAAGCAGACATTTAATTTCCATTCTGTGTTTGCAGACTAATGAATCTCTGCTCGCTTACATACTTTATTTGCTCACAGACTAAAGCATAACAATAGCAGCAATCAGGCCAATAATGAGCATTTTATTTTACTTAGTTAATGGTGTAGATCTTTTTTAAGTGACCATTTGATTTGTTGGGTCTTTAGTTGTGGAGTTCAGTAATTATTATGCATTTCTGAGTTTCTTTAATATGTGCAATGTTAACGATTTAATGATTCAACATTTACTTATTCTGAAACCTAAAGGCAAAAATGCTGTATGTGTTTAAATGGCATTTTATTTCAAATGGCGAATCCTTTTTTTTAAATTGTAACTGAGGAGAGTGATCTTCCCTTTTTTATTATCATTTCAATCTTGATCTTTGTCAAAACCATCAAAACTACTGCAGCCACTTGGGCTGTTCCCATTTGATCTGCATAACCTGCTACAAAAAACATCGCAATCAATTTTTAGGAGCAAGATCTGATTTCAGCAGTCTTTAACGTTGACAAAATGGTTTATGGCCAGTGAAAGTAGACCAGTTCTGTCACATTGCTTGAGGTCAGTTATTCAGGCCAAATGCGCGGTATTGAAGGTGATTCACCAGCCTGCAGCCTGTGATGTTTTTAAAAATAAAGACACTGTTTTAAAAAACGATGCATGTTGCACTTGTTTCCAGCAATGGTACAGTTTTTTTTTGTTTTTTTTAAAAAACCTGATTAACAGTCATGTGGACTCAGTCATGTGCAGTCCTGTGAAAAACCAACTAAACAGTCTTTGCACAGTTCTGTAAATGCTGCATAAGGTTTTAAGTGAGACTCTGCAAGCTGATCCCTTATAGTTATGGTTCTCTCTGTTCTTGACTAATAATGGTAAGAATATAATTTTTATAGTGAAGTCCTTTGCTGCACCATCCAGTTTTTAATGCAGATCTTACCTTTGCTGAGAGGTTTTTTTTCTTTTCTTTTTTTTTTCAATTTTGGGTTAACTATTGTGAAAAAGGAGACCTAGTTGAGTTACACATCACAAGAAAATAGTCTCTAAAAAGTAAAAAAAAACCCAAACAAACAAAAAAAAAAACCAAGTAGTCCCCCCATAGGGACTGCTTAAGAGGGTAAGTAGCAACAAGATACTGTTAATCAAACGTACTCAATTAACGGATAATGAGCCTCTGTGAGTATCTGTATAATAACAGAAAATTTGGCAGTTTTCTGTACAAAAGCTCAAATCTTCCCAGTAGACCTCCCAGCAAATTTACCCCAAAGTCAGACTTTGCAGTGCTCAGAGATTTTTGCAGAAACCCCAAGAGCTGCTTGTCTGACTCAATTAGTATGTTTAGTGTTAAAGTTTGTGATGGTACAATTAGAAAAAGAATGGCAAATGGACTGGAACTCGTTTAGAGTTTTTCTGCTACAACTCTCATTCACCCAATCACCTATACATTGTTACAGTGTCTTTATCTATACCTAATCACTATTGTATCAATTTACACATGTACACTGTGATGGATGGATCAGGGGCAATTTGAGCTTCAATATCTTTCCCAAGGATACTTGGGAAACCACAAGCGCTCTGGAGCTGACCATTCAGCAGAAACTGGCTTCCACATAAGAAAAATAGGAGAACACTAGTATTGTTTTAACATGCATTAGATGTATAATCTGTACCAATATCAAAGCAAACTTTGATAGAAGCAGGTGTGAATAATTATTTCTGCCATTTAGCATTCATTACATCCTCTCTGTGAATTGCATCTGTTTTCCCCTTAGCCCACCCATCCATTTTCTTCTGCTTATCCAATTCAGGGTGATGGGGGTGGTTGGAGCCTATTATAGCTGCCATATGGCGAGAGGCTGGGTACAGCCTGGACAGGTCACCAGGGCTAACACAGAGACACAGACAGCCACACACACCTGTGGGCAATTTAGAATCACCAGTTAACCTAACCCTACTAATTGCATGTCTGTGGACTGTGGGAGGAAGCCAGAGAGAATCCATGCAGACACGGGGAGATGATACAAATAGATGGCGGATTTAAAAACCCGAGTTCTCCCCTGTTCTTTTTCTTTACCCCCACAAAAGAGATGTCATCAAAGTGTGTTTTTTTTTTCATGACATGTTCAGTGTCATGAAGAATTAGAATCACAGCAAAACACCTAGCTTTAACTATCTCGTTTCTTCTAATCAGATGTACCATGTTGTGCTACCAAATCTTTATGTAACAGATGAACACACCATCACACCTGATTACTCCTATAATAGACCTGCATCAAAAGCTTTAATGGATGTACAATTTACATAAGCAATGTTCTGCCTACTTATTACTGATGTACATAACGTTATATGAGATCAGTCTTAAAATAGATATGCATGTAATGCAGACGGAGGCAAGTGTTATATTCCCAACTTACTTTACCAGCTGGGACTATGTTTTCTTTATTTATGAAAAAACCAGACATGTTAGAGAAGATGAGGAAATCTGAAGACTAGATGATTGGTTATTAGACTGAGCAGCTCACTTTTTGCTGTGATCAGAGTTGCTATATGAATATTGCTGCTAAGTAGAAAACAGACATATTTAGGAGACTCTCAATATCAAGAGCGTTCTTTAATTATTCATTGTGGGTGTGTAGTTTTCCGTATACTTAAAAAGAATAACTGTACACCCTCCCCTGTGTTCTATTTTTTATCTATCTGTTATTGGGACAGGCATAAACTGTTTTTCAGTTTAAGTGTGAAGCAAGTTTAAAATATTACCTCCACCTAAATATGCCCCATTAACTTAATTTCATAAATATGAAAGAAGAGCGTGACACTCAGCGGCTCACCCAGCCTTTTTATTAACATGTAAAAGCTATGTTTTATTCAGTGATGTTGAATAACAGCCCTTCAAAGCACAGGGAACATTTACTCACAAATGGGAAAACCACTCCACTACCCACAAAAAATAAATAAATAAAATAAAAAAAAATCAAGCGCTCAGCCAGACAAGAACTTCAAATTACTTCCATTAGTCTCGTATATCTGACAAGCGCTGCCTGCTCATGGGGTCTGTTTGAAGACGCAAATTCACTTCTATGCTGAGCTAGACATTTTTGTGGGGTGAAAAAAAAAGGAATTCTAACCAGGCCAGTATTCGTCTGAAAATTAACACTGTTTGAGGCCCCAATTGCACATTAATTGCTGTTTATGTCATCTCAATATAGTGTATGGAGAATAGAAATAATATTTTAGGCCTAGTTTTCATTCTGTGTTAGAAATACAGATCTTTAATTGGCTACTGTGGACGCAGACTTGGCAAAGAAAGTTTTGTTTCTTTCCCATTAAAACAACTGCCCTTATTCAATCACATCATTGTTTTTATTGTCGGACTGTCATCATGTTCTTGCTTTTCTAGAAATGCAAGACAGGTGTTTCCGATTCTTTTGTGAACTGTTAACGCCAAGGTCAGCTGTTTTTTGTTTTGTTTTTGTGTTTGTTTTGTTTTTGGTACTTGGAGTAGTAAAGCAATCCAAATGATTTGCTTATGATATACACTATAGAGCTGTGTTGCTTGATAGCAAATGTTAGTATTGTTCTTCTTTTGATCCACAGCTCTTGTACCCAAATGAGCTTCATTCTCTAATGTCAGTTTTGTCTGAACAAAATGTACTCGTATCCCGAGAGTATCTGCCTTGGGGATCTGAGTCACACTTGCCGTCTTTCCATGTTCACCCTCTATGGAGCAGTTAGGGACTTTACACCCTATTACATCACATGTCGAGGTCGTAGTTGTATCTGAATTTTCATCCTTTTACACATTTATAGATTATGACAAAATGCTAAATTATCGTGCTCCCATGGCGCTGATTTTTTTCTCACAGACGGCTGCTGCAAGATTTCCCAGAGGACTCTTACTGTGTAGGATCCACGAAAGGATAAATGGCTCAGACATTATGCAAAACAACAACAAAAAAGCCCCAAAACTTTCATTTGCTTCAATCATCATTAGCACTATTTTGTATCCTATTTTTTTCCCTCCCTAAGCTCTGAAACTTGAGAAATAATAACTGGACATGTAATATGCTTTCACTATTAGTCACATTATTTCTATTTAATGATCTTTTTCAGTGCTGTGCAGCTCATTTGAATTCATTAGAAGCTTTCTTCTTTTCATTTCCTCATTAAATTTCAAGAGATGATGCATTACATAGCTGTGATACCCATCAGCATCCAGCTTGAGTCAAAAAACAGCTAAAGTGTCACTAAGTCTACATCGGGCGGTATTCTTGTTTGTTTATCACTTAGCCATTGCAGTTAGCTCATTTTTTGTGCACTGCAGAAAAATCCTTCAATGTCAACTTGAAGCCAGGCGCTTCACTTTCACCTTCACACTTACTTTTTCAAATATTTTGGTGTAATAATGTGTTTTGTGACTCTCCGTGGCCTCCAGAGGTTTCAGTGTTTGTAAGAAATGTGCAATACTAAAAAGCCTTGCATGAAGAAAAGAAGAGGGGAGTGGAAGGAAGGTGAGCTGCTGCTGAATGTATCGGAAGACAGGATGCAGTTGTCAGTGGCGAATCCATTTGCAAACTTTATGTCCGTGTGTATTGCACTGAGATGTATATTCTTGCCATTTTAACATGATGGAGGCTCTAGATGGAAGGTGGTAGAGGTTGTCCAGAATGAAATCTATTCATCATCCAGGGACAATTCAGGGAGCTTCTCTTCATAATTTAAATATTTACTGTGTACTGTGGGAAATGGTGTATGTCTCCATTTATATAGTGATATTATCCTGTCTGTGTCTTGTTCACAAGCACACACTGGTGGCAGGAATCTACCAGGCACAGTGCTTTCCTGACCACTGGGACCAATTAGGAGTTTAGCCTCTTGTCCAAGGTCACTTTGACAGGTGGAGAGAAGGAGCTTGGGATTGAACCGTTATACCACATCCACCTAAGTGGAAATCCTCAGTTCTGGCAAAAGGGCTTGTATACTGTGGCTACAGCAAATATCCACATCACATTTCATGTAAATTCAAAGTTTTTGACCTCATAGTGGCATTAGGGCAGAGGTCATTTTGGCACCGTGTTGAATATTCATGCCAGATCCTGCTGCTGTTAGTGCTGGTGGTGTGGCACAGACATATGTGCCTATAACTTGTTCATCTATACAACTAAAGTGGACAATGAAGGCTGTAAATATGACATTGGGATTTCAAAGCTTATTTTTTTTTCCACAGAATGTTTAGTGCATATTATTGCATGTTCATTCAAGTGCTAATTAATTAGTTAGAATGGATGCAATGTCAGCCTTGGGTATTTCACAATGTTTTACTTATACTATGGAGAAACATTTCTTGCATATTAGTATATTCTCATGGAATTCATGAGCAGCTTTTTAAGATTCAGGAGTGGCCTAGAGCTGGAGTCTGGTTGGTTAGAGCTTTGGGAAGATCATTGTACCTTGTTCACTTCCTTTGCCACAATTTCCCCCGCTGATTCAGTCTTGCAGTTCTACAAGTTTTAGGTGACAGTCTAACAATTAAGCTACCACCGCCCAAAATGTCCTTAAGCAGTGTCACTTTGAAAATGCATCTGTCCTACTTTCCAGAAGCTAAAATTAGAGGGAAATGTGCATTTGCTACCCGTTTGAAGTAAAAAAAAAGAAAAACTTATTTCCTTTTTCCTATTAGATCCCTCGTGGAGGACGACGACGCTCACATGAAAGTTGCTCTGGGCTATGGTGATATGGGCATCTCTGCTCACCTTCAGGCATCAAAGACTGGAAACACTCGATTTTTCACAAGCAACACGCACAGCTCAGTGGTTCTTCAGGTGAGAGTGCAGAAACATAGAGAAAACAAAGTGTAGAGTCAGATATCACCTTCGTCTGATAATAACATTAATGTTTGGCCTTACCATTTCCTTGGCGATCTCGTGAGTAGTTTCTATAGCTTTGCTCACAGGTGTTTGCAGATTGCAGGCCAGCAAGATGTTGAATATTTGTTTTAATTGGATTTCTTTGAAGATTAAAAACTGGTAACATTGCGGTATCACACAACATAAGGGAATTGATACCATGGATTACTGGGCACAGTTTAATATCTCGTCTTGTGTTTCAGTAATAATCCAAAACAGTTGGGATTTGGTGTCTATGTAATTTGATGTAAGGGGTGAGCGCAACCTGATTTACTGTTGATGAAAAATATAACGAAAGCTCACTCATCTTGTACATATATACCCCCCCCCCCCCCCCCCCCCCCCCCCCAATAGTCAGGAAGCTGCATGAATGTTACAGTTGGTGGCAGCTTTAGCATGTCACCGCTGATTGGTGCAAAGTGAAGATCACCCTAAAGTTGTGCTAGTGAGTGCTGGCATCATGCTGTTTGCTGCAACAGCAATAACTGTCCTTCGTCATCGGCTCTCACTGAAAATGAATGGCCGTTGGCTGCTTTTGCAGCTCATTAATCTTTTGCTGCCACAGCACAGTAAGGGAATGCTAATGATTTTTCTAGCCTGATGTGATCGTACACTCTGATTATAGAATCTGTTAGTCTCAATTAGGTGGTGCATTTGGAAGCATCCACCAAAAAACCCGCCCACTGATTATTGCAGGGGTTGTTTTAGAGTCTGTATGTGTTATACAGGTTTTTGTTTTTTTGTTTTTTTTTTAAATTCAATTTAGTTTTATTAAATAGCGCCAAATCACAGTAACTGTTGCCTCAAGGCGGTTTTTGGCTTGCACATTATTAGTGCACCCTGCCATAACCATAATCAGAAGAACAGTCAGCTGGTAGGTTGTGAAATCAGGCGTTGGGTGAATAAGTGCAATATCCACTTATGAATTAAAGTGTGTTTGCCCATGTTTAGTGTAGGTAATGCCTTTTAGCTGTAACTTTGCATCAGGTTTTTATGCCAACAAGAGAAAAAAATCCCTGTAATTCTGAACATGTCACTTTGAACCAGTTGTGCGTAAGAAAGCCAAGAAAATATGAAGGCAACAATCAGTCGGTCAGCTCCAGCTCAAGACTAGAGCGCTGTCACATATCATTTCAGGTCCATGAGCTCATGTCTGACAGGCCGTTGCTGACGGCATTTTGTTTTTATCCTCACTGAACCACACAAGTTCATTGTGTTGAGCCCTAAAGCACTGACTGCTTTTTCCTTTTTTGGCAGCAGCCATATTTGAAAGTTTTAGTAATGGTGTTTTTCATCTGGCTTTGTCTAAGCCGAGATCTTCTTCTTGGGAGTAAAATCAGAGCAGTTCAGGTGCTCTAAGCTCAGGGTCAGAAACAAACCTCTCTCTCTTTCATGTTTTTTTTTCTTTTTTCTTTTTAAGGGATTTGACCAGCTGAGGATAGAGGGATTGCTCTGTGATGTCACATTGGTGGCTGGCGACTGTGATGAAGCTTTCCCTGTGCACCGTGCAATGATGGCCTCCTCCTCCGACTATTTCAAAGCCATGTTCACAGGTTGGTCTACAAGCCCTTACTCCAGCCAAACCATGATGTAGAATTTTGTGATATTTGTGACAGTGGCACAGGCATTTAAGTACTCTATATCTCTGTATTTTCCACTAAATTGCTTTCTTTTCATGAGCATTTCTGTTTCTACACAGTGGCAGTCATGTTGCTAGAATTTTGCATTGTGAATAAATTACTCAAATTGACCTTGTGCCCTCATCCCTCCAGTACTGAGCATATATTCATGTTATAAAACCAGCTTGTTTGAGCCATTGTTATGCATTCATGTTCATGGTCATTTGTGCTCGCAATGAATATAAATGACCTACTTGCCTGTTTCATCTCCTTCGTGCACTGTATGCAGAGGCAGAAGAACCTTGAGCTCTTTTTAAGTACATAGAGAGTGTTTGTGTGGTATTTTCAGGAATAACAGACTGCAAAAATTTTCTTCATTCACTTTCGGATAACAAAGATATCTGGGTAATTAAACTGAAAGCTTTTAATCTGACGCGGGGAAAACGAGTAGCACAGATGTTGTCAGAGAACGCAACCTTACTGCACTGAATTTGTCTTGTATTAAACTGTAGGTGTTTACTTTCATGACTCAAGCTTTGATGGGCAACTTGTCATCAAGCAACATCACCTTCTATATGATGAGCAGTGCACATGAATTTCTTTTTCTTTGTTTGGTCCAGATTAGCTTGTGAAATATAACAGAACAGAGGAAAAGCTTTTTGTTTAAGTTAGAGTTAGCTTATTAGTGAAAAGGGAATGCTCTGAGTGTAAATGTTGAACAAAAGTGCTCCCTTATGCTTACTATTCTTAGTGACATAAGTCATTTGACTGTAAAAACATTGGTATTGACATTTGCATCTACGTGACGTGTGCACATATTAGCTTTTATTCTTTTGAATCCGAAAAACTATCTGAATTGAACCATATAAAGATACTATATGTTCAATACTATAGTTTCTTCTTTCCCTTACTCTCCTCTGGTGCAGGTGGAATGAAAGAACAGGATTTAATGTGTATCAAGCTGCATGGAGTAAACCGAATAGGCCTCAAGAAGATTATTGACTTTATCTACACGGCAAAGTTGTCACTCAACATGGAGAATCTGCAAGACACACTTGAGGCAGCCAGCTTCTTACAAATCCTTCCAGTGCTGGACTTTTGCAAGGTCTTTCTCATCTCTGGGGTAAGGAAATACTCACAAAAGCTGCGTTTTTACAGCTATCCTGCAGTTTTTGAGTTAGCTTATTGTCTGAATTAACTGGATATAAAATTTGAAACCTTTTTTTTTCATAAACATTGTGTCATTTTAAACAAATTCCATCTAATCCACAAGTACAAACTGTAATAGTTGCACACTCTTACTATTTGCACATCCTCTGCAGAGAAAATAGCAAAGTACAGTATGACAAGAGGGCCACCTCAATGTCAAACACATATATTCAATTTGTGTAATGTACTTGGATATTTATGATTTCAAATTATTGTATCTATTAGAACTGTTTTGTTATATTTTCTAACTTTATAATTTAATATCATTTAGTTACTATTCTTGGTGTCTTTGATTGACTGAGACCACATCATTTCATCAGGGATTAAAAAAGTATCTTGATTCTGAATATTTTGGATTTGAACTGGTGGGAAAGTTGTGAGAGCATGCCTGTGAGCCAGGGGAAGAGCAAAAAACCAAAGACTTATTTTAAATGAAGAAAAAGTAGGTTTGAAGAATAATTTTGTTTACGGGTTGTGCTTGTTGTACAGAGTCAAGAGAAATCAGCTTTTAATTATAATTTCAACTGTTAATATGTGTGCCTGCTTTCATTAGCTAAAGTTATCAAGCAGTGACTATCTATTAGTGCTGACAGCAAAGTGTTTAAAAATGTATATGAGCAGTTATTAGTGTTTACAGAGTGTATGTACTTGTTTTTTCTTTAATGCAGTGCAGCAATCTGTTTTTACTGATAAATTTATCAAGGTGTATTAAAGCTGGTTTTCTTGCCAACTGTCTGAAAACCCACATTTTTTACATTTAAAGTGATATAAAATGGACAAAAGCAGCAGAGTCAGTTGACATCTGCTGTGTGTTAAATTGCTAAAGCACTGATTCTTTGTAATGAGACTTCTTTCCCTTGAGTTGAGCATTAGTCAATATGATAGCATATTCTTTCATTTATGTTTCATTCACTGGGACTTGAAACTAGCAAAAGGCTCGTAAATTCACAGAGCAAAGGTCTGAGGACATTTTTCCATAGATTTCTATACAACTAAAAGAATGACCCATTGTAGGCCAAGAGTTTGTTTTACTTTCCAAGGGCTGTAAGCTACATCCATCCTTTTCTGTTCATGCTTACTTGCAGCGTTCCAAGATTTTTTACTTGGTTTTTTTTTTTTTTTTTGTCAAGGTTTCTCTGGACAACTGTGTAGAAGTGGGACGCATTGCTAACACATACAACCTCACAGAGGTGGATAAATACGTCAACAATTTCATCCTGAAGAACTTTCCCTCACTGCTGGGCACGGGGGAGTTTGTCAAGCTACCATTTGAACGCTTGGCTTTTGTACTGTCCAGTAACAGCTTAAAACACTGCACTGAGTTGGACCTGTTCAAGGCGGCTTGCCGCTGGCTACGCTTTGAAGACAGCCGTATGGACTATGCCCCAAAGCTCATGAAGAATATCCGCTTTCCTCTCATGAACCCGCAGGATCTCATCAATCACGTGCAGACTGTGGACTTTATGCGTACGGACAACACCTGTGTCAACCTTCTACTGGAAGCTAGCAACTACCAAATGATGCCCTACATGCAGCCAGTTATGCAGTCAGAACGGACAGCCATCCGCTCAGACAGTGCCCACCTGGTCACTCTGGGTGGTGTTCTGCGCCAGCAGCTTGTTGTGAGCAAGGAGCTGCGTCTCTTTGATGAGAGGGCTCACGAATGGAAGGCGCTGGCGCCCATGGACGCACCTCGTTACCAACACGGCATTGCGGTCATCGGCAACTTTCTCTATGTTGTGGGTGGCCAAAGCAACTACGACACCAAAGGCAAAACAGCAGTGGACACGGTGTTCCGATATGACCCTCGCTACAACAAATGGATCCAGGTGGCATGCCTTAATGAGAAACGTACCTTCTTCCACCTCAGTGCACTCAAGGGACACCTCTACGCTGTCGGTGGAAGGAATGCTGCAGGGGAGCTTGGTGAGTTTATTTCCCCCACTTGTTTGTTTTTGTTTCCTTTTAAGCAACAACAGGGGCCTTTAATTAATATTGTATGAGATTTTACACTTTTAGTAAGAGAGAGCAGTGTGAGAAAGAATGAGCGCTTTAATAAGGCTGCAAGCATACCGACGCCAAGTAATCAAGAGCCGTGCATACACATCATTTGCTGTTTCAACATGTCGCACACATAATGTGTGTGTAATTTAATAAAATTTAGAGGATGGGCACATTATCACAAACACCCTCCCAATCGAATGTAATCCATTACAAAAGCATTTCAGCACATGCAGAATCAATTTCAGTCATCGCAGCCTCAGAGAAGTGTCATGGATTTTGATGAGGTGTTGTTTAGGGTGTCATAATATATCATGAATAAAATAAGTTTAGATTTTTTTCTCTCTCCGTGTAATAAATTGCAGTGCAATACAACAAAGCCACAGCCTACACTGATGCAATCTTAACAAAGTCACAGTGTTTCTATTTGTTCAGAGCTGTGGTAGGTACATAATATTGAACTGTAGGTGATGAGATACAGCTGAAGCTGGCACACAAACTGTGCCTGCAGGGAGGATTAAATAAAGAGGTGGATACATGTTGCCTGTGGCGTTTTCAGTGATTAAAAAAGGAGAAAAAAAAAAAAGCGGGTCATATCAGATCAACTTGTATCAGTAATCTGATGCTTTTACAAGCTTTTTGGTTCACATTTCATCCCTCTGGTGGAAAGGCAAAAGCCAACAGATGTATTTATACATTTATATCTAGTCTTTGTAATTTGGTTGTTGATGCTGAGTAACCAATCTGCAATCTCTGCACCAACTGTAGACCACAGAGAGGTGCCACCCAGTACTTAAATTCAGCTCTGTAGCTGCAGTGGACAGAGAGAGGCTACTGTGGAAGCAGTCTGGGTTATAATTAGACCAAAAAACACAGCACCAGTTCACTGTCAGTCTACACAGCTGCCTCTTCCTTCTTTACGTTTCACTGCCCTTTAACTGCATGCGGTTAGGCCTCCATGTTTTTCTGGATGTGCCCCTTTTATTATATTTGTTTGCTCTGGGTAGATCACGAGGGTGTGGTTTTTCTGTTACGTCAGAAATGCCTAGATTTTAAAAGAAAAGCTTCACGACATAGAAACGAATATTTCGAGTGTTGCATGGATTTTAGTTTTGTGCTGCTTTTATATTTTCCAAAGGATGTAACAAAGATGCACGTAAAAGAGGGTTGTCACTTACTAATTCTAGTTCACCATATTGTAAACCCTTTTATAGCTCTTGCACAATAACAGCTCAGTCTTTTAATATAAAAATAAGACTGCTTTAGGCACCTATATATGCTTTAATTGAAAAAGAAGCAAAATGTACAGGTCTCGCTGTATGTCACCACAAGCTGCCAGTTTTTAAAATTATTATTCTATTTTCTATTTCTATTGTTGTGGTGAAGAACTTGTAGAAAGAAAAAAAATCCATGCTAATTACAAATGTGACCTTTCCAGCTTACAGAAGAAAATCGTACATTGAGTACATTTCAAGGTTTAAATGCAATTTATAATTTCTTTATTAAAAAGTTGCTTGTGATGAATTCCATTTTCAGCAACTTTGCAGTTTAGATACGGGCAGCACAATTGTGCTTTTTCCATTGAATTGGTGTGAGAGTTTGTATACTGCTGAAGGTCACTTTGATAATAGTTGTTGAGCAAGCAGACCTAGGTATTCACTGATTTCCTTGGTGAGACTTGTCCAGCTGGTCCAGAGATGACTCAGAATCCTTGTGAGGGAACAAAAAAACCAAAAACAAACTGCCTATAAATCTGTTAATTATAGAAGATGACCAACAACCACAAGATAACTTTCAGTTGCAAGAAAAAGTTTGTGAACTACATTGGATTACCAGGATTTCTAAACTTATTGATGATACATTTAAATTTGTTCTGACTCATTTATGAAGAAACACAATGTGAGTGAACTAATAACACAATGGTTTAATCATTTACAGTGCAGGCTGGAAAAGAACGGCTCCTGAGCTGAGTAACTAACAGGAGCTCCTCTATAACCTCATATTCTTCAGTGGCTTATGAGCCTTGTAAAATGAGGAGGAATTTTGAAGGACTGCACTAAACAAAAATCTTTATCTATTTCTAAAATGATATGATTGAACAAAACTCACAAGCTTATACTATTCAGACTGTAAAAACTGTTGTGACACTGATTTTCTTGTGAGCTTGGGTTTATTGTCTTCTGTCATCACCGAGTGTTCTCAAAGCTTCAGGGAATGCACTGCTGCCCTGAAAATTTCTTCATTGAAATTTAGCCCTGCGACAGACTGGCGACCTGTCCAGGGTGTACCCCGCCTCTCGCCCTAAGACAGCTGGGATAGGCTCCAGCCCCCCCGCCACCCTGAAAAAGGATAAGCGGAAGCGAATGGATGGATGGATGGATGGATGGAAATTTTGAATTCATTCTTCCCTACACTATTGTAAGGCACCCAGGCCTGAGGTAGCAAAGCATCCCTGAATAATGATACTCCCTCCACTATGCCTTACAGCTTTGGTGTTAGTTTCAGGAATGAAAAGTGTTTAAGCAGGTTGTAGAGATTCCTGCAGGCATTTTGCAGGTAACGTTGGGCTCATTTCCACCGTTTCTATTGGGATGTACTCTGTATTTAAGTGTGTTTGTGCTTAACTGTCTCAGTTGTAATTTTTGCAGCTAGCTGCTTCTGGAAAGTGGAGCAACAGTCCTGATTGTTCAGAATTTGTCCTCACTCATGTCTTTAGAAATACCTGTGTAGCCTTTCCCAGCTCAGTTTACTCCTGTAGCACTCTTCTGAGGTTCTGCGAAAGTTGATTGAAGCATGTTTATGGGGATGGGCTCATCGACAACCTACATTTCCAGACTCCGTAATTGGAGCACCTCACTTCAAATACTTTCTGCAACAAGTTCAATCCAGAAATGTAGAAAACTGGATCCCAGATATAGTGAACGCAGAAATGATGAAACAGATCAGCCACTGGTGAAACCAATTTTATTTGCCAGGAAGCCTGGAGCAAGTCAACAGGGGAATTATGGGACTGTAACCCATAATAAATGGAGAAATTCTGGTAATTCTTAGTAGTTCACAAATCTTTGTCATAAATGTTAACAAGCTCTAGTGAAATGGAAACCTGTGATTCTGCATTGTTAAATTGTGGTGTTTGATGTGAAGGTAAATCATTACCTGTTTTTCAAACCCTTCTCCATCAATGCAGTGATCATACATGTTGATGGACCCTGACTGGCTGGCTGGTTTTGGGGTTCGCAGCCAGCAATTATCAGCCTGTGAGCATCCGATATGAACCCTAAGGTCCCCTTTCTGATTTCTCTGATATTTTATAGAACCATCCTCAGACACCTTAAGATGAAAGCTCGAACAATCTCACTATTTCCTGCACAGTCAGTGCATTCAGAGCTGGTGGGGATGTGTACTCTGTATTTAAATCCTTGTTTTAGCTCCCACGCTGAGACCCTCCAAGGCCTCATTTGCTGCTGTTTGTCCTCCTTAGTTGTGTCTTGACCTACTTTCTACTAATACAGTCTTTTTCTCTTTTTTTTTCATCTGTTTCTTCAAGCTACTGTGGAGTGCTACAACCCAAGGACAAATGAATGGACATACGTTGCCAAAATGAATGAGCCACATTATGGCCACGCTGGGACGGTGTACGGTGGTTATATGTATATTTCAGGTAAGTGGCTCCAGGGAGTTTTGAGTTTATTATCGGCTTAAATAAATAGAGATGTAATGTTGAATGACTGGGTAAGAGTTGGGTTTTTTTAATTGCATGTTTTAAAGTTACAATAGCAATAAATTTTATTCTCTGAATGTGTTATAGAACTGCAAGGTGGGGTCACAATAGTATCTCATTTTAGACAAACAGTACATAGAGTTCTGGAGTTATATGTGAGTCAGGATTTTTCTGACAGCCTGTTAATGCTAGGTATTTTTATCTTTCAAACTTCATATAAAGAAAGTGTCTTTCACACTTCCAGACTTTTGCAAATCTTTCCTCACACTTTATTCATCTATGCTGAGCATGCTTTTGGAGCCTGCAAGGGTTCAACACTTAGGGCAGATGGCGGACACTGAGAATTGGGCCTTCAGCCAGCCAGTACTTTCTCTTTAGGTGACACCTGGGCACTTGTTCACTTCATACGACGGAAAACAAATCCTGCAGTATGGAGATGAGCCCTAGTTTCTTAGTGTGACTAATCCAGAGTGGTGCTACAAAAGATGGGGAATGGTGGTGGTGGTGGTGGAGGGGAATTGGGAAGGATGGAGCAAGAGGACTAGAGCCTGTGTAGGAGGTGTAACACAGAAGAGACTGTAATAATCCCTCCTGGCCATGGGTACTATGATCCATCTGCAACACATGAGCAAAAAAACTGTTTTATGCAAAAATATTTTAAAAAATAGATAATGGAGGTTTTCAGCATTGTTTTTTTTTAAGTATATATATATATATATATATATATATGGGGAAGGGGAGATAGAAGTAACAATAAGAATGGAAATGGTGTTGGTATTTTGATCCTTTAATCCTCCTGAATATGAATACATTATGAACACCAACACTTACGTAGTTGCATTAAACACATATTGTACTTACAGTGCCACCTGGGAAACTTTAGCTAATGAAAATAAAATATTGAAATGCTCTCTAGCAGCAATATACTAGCAGCAGTATTAAACCAATTTACAGTCTGAGGTGTTGACCAGCTTGCATGCAGTTTTATTAGATCCAGCAGTGTGATCACTGTGCACACAAGCCGTGAATTTATTTCCGTAATCCACAGACCTGCAAACGTTTGCCGGTGTTAGATGGTCCTACAGAATGCACCTCACATTCTCTATCACATTGGTTCCAGTTATCTTTCATGTTTAGCTGGAAGAAATTGCCACATTAAAAGTACATGCAGCCCCTTTGATTTGATTTTTATATCACCGAACTCTGACGTGCTGGAAAGAGGCCAAAAGCTAAGGACTACCTCCACACATGAGTACTATCAGGGTTTATATAAACAATTTTTAATTAGTTAATATTTCACATTATCAGGGAGAAGAACTGGGGCATGTTTGGGATCACACAGATCACAAGATTTGGCAGACCTAATATTAGAGTGGAGCCGAGATGAAAGCCACACATTTTACTTTTTAATATAACTAAAGTGAAATGATGAATAACAAAACGGTCACGGCCTGAGCTAATCTGCTGGTAGCCAGCTGTATGAATCGTTTCGCCCCTGGCAGTACTTTCCACTTCGTAGCGTTTATTTCCACTTTTTGATAGTCTAATGGATTATTTTTTTTCGTGTGTGTGTGTGTGTGTGTGTGTGTGTACATTTGTGTGTTGGTCTCATGTTTCAGAGATACAATCAATCACAGTTCAGCAGTCTTGTAAATTCTGCTATTGTAACAGCTGGCTGTGCACCTGTGACAGCTGAAAATATGTGTCAGGGAAAATGAACGCTTGCGTTACACGATAAAGCTGGTCAGGCAGTTTTCTGAGTACAGCTGTGGGTTATAACACAACAGCATGTTTTCAAGTGCCTTTAATGCCCACGGCACAGGTAAACGAGCATTACCCATTAGTGCAGTTTTGTTCCGGCGAGGCCCTGCTGTAGCGTCCGCGGTCTCAGAGGTTACAGTCGCGCTGTGCAAGGTGACCCGAGCTGGAGTGCACTTCTGTGTCTAGCTGTCACAGTACATCAGGTCACATTCTCCGGCTGTGCTGCTGCGCTGTCTGAAGGTATTCTGTCAGCTGGATGAGCCTGACGAATGCACTCAGCCCACAGACCATCACGGCTCAAGTGGTGTGACAGAGTTCAGACACAAGCACTGAAAACGGCACAGAGCAACGCTGCTGCTGGTCCACATTCCTATCGAGAGATTAAGACCCTTTGGTTTTACTATTACACTTTCTCTGAGTGTTCTGATGATTTGTGTATGGTTGTTGCTTCACTGACTGGGGATTTTTGAGGTTTTCACAACTCGCTAGTTGTCTGCTAATGGTGTTTTTATGTAAAGAAAAAATGTTGCTGTAAATCTCATGGTTGAGATTTTTATTTGGTTTTTTTTTTCCTCCATTAAAGATGATTCTATTTGATCATTTATATTTATCAGGACATTTTATATTTTAAAAACCTAAAGTACTCTCCGCTTTAATTCATCTATGCTGAACATGCATTTAATGTCAGTGAGAGCTGACAGTAATCTCAAATATGATATGGTTCTGTAATGCAAACCTTCTCTCTTCAGGTTACTCTGAAAAGAGTTAGAAGAGGGTAAAAATTGGAGCTCAAGATTTTTCATTTTCTTTCATCATCCCTTTATAGCCTCTTTATTTTAATGTCAGTGTCTATTTATTTTAAACCGTCCCGCAGTAAAACTGATCAATATATGGATGTGCTTCCTTCAGATCAGGATATTTTCTAGTTTAAAAATCTGCTGGGCTGAACGTGCTTTTTGATTCTTAGCTTACATGTGTGTTTATATTTAATTTCTTTGCATTAATAGTGACATTTCTGCACTAAGCTTGTACTGGCCTGCAAAGTTGTTTGGATAAATTGAAATAGTTGAAAGCGGTCATTTGAAAGATGGTTAAGAAAGATTTATTTTCATATTTTTTCTTATTTCTGACAGTCTGCTAGGTATTTGTATGTTTGAACTCGCTACATCATTTAAAAACACTGTCTTTCACACTTACAGATTTATGCTAATCATTCCTCACACCTTTGATTCATCTATGCTGAACATGCATTTGAAGTCTGTTTGGGCTCAGTGCAGAGAGCTGACGGTGCTCACGAATATTAGGTTTCCAAATGGTGATGTCCTGTGATGGCTCCACATTGAATCATATGAAATGTTGGTCGTATTGACATAGTTGCTGCACTCGTGATATAATGCAGGTGTTGGTTAAGACTGTTACAGCGTAGCTCCTCTGCCTTTTTTGTGTGGAGTTATGATCGTATATAACACACTTATATTCTCAAAGTGAATTAAAAAAAAATAAGGGGCTTCTGCTAAAAACCTAAAGAGAAAGTGTGTTGAATTTCATTGTATGACTTAAAACCCAGAAGTGATGACCCATAATGGCTCATAACTGTCTGAAATTTCAATTTGCTGCTCACCTCAAGAGTAAATAACTGTCTATTTTATCAGGAATAGTGAATAGAGGGAACAGGGGAGCCATTTAGAGCTCATATTCCTGCAGGGACTAATAGTCAGAGTGAGATGTCATACGGCTGTAAAATGAACTTGACAGTACGACTTCAAGAGGGTGATTATGCTCAATGGAGAAACGCAAGTGACTGAAAGTATTTTGCATGACACAGAGGCCATAAATGCAAACCTCTCCATTCTTCAAGTCACTCTGAAAAGTGAGAAGAAAGTAAAAACTGGTTTCATCAAGCCTGCGCTGCCTTTTGTATGTTAATGTCAGTCTACATAGATTTTAAACCACTCTGCGGTAACACTAATCAATACGTGGATACATAGATCGTTACATATGGGCTCTCTAACTCATTATGGGGTATTTTTGGAATCTGCTATGCCCCCTCCCCACCTCCCCGTCTATTTCGCATCATTTCTTTGAGTCCCACATATGCTGGCACTGATTCAACCAGGTCGCTGGTTTTACAAGGGGACTCTGCAGTTGTTTTATATCTGCATGGCTGAGCAGGGAAATGTTTTGGCGTGGTAAAATAAGGGCATATGTAGCAGACATTATGAACAATATTGCAGTCTGCCCTAAGCTGCCTATGGAAGGGCAAAAGCTCCTCAGCAAGTTTGTCAGAGCTGGGATCAATTTGGCAAAATCTTGTCTGCTCTTAGTGTCTCTCTAATGGCGCTGATTAGACAGAGATACTGGAAAACTGATCAGACATTATTGTATTAGGGAAAGGCCAAAGCCCTTGAACTGAATCAAAATAGCAGCACACTCCCTTGAGAGGTATTACAAGGAGGCTATTTTGACTCCAGCACTGTTCTCTTGTCAGGGTTTTAATAGCTGATTTGCTCCGTGGACTACTTGGATAAGGAAAACGGATGGTGAGGCCATCTTTGAACCTGATCAGCTAAGGGGGTGCTCCATCAGAGATCTGAGTCATGGCAGCTGAATAGACGGCTTAGGCCTGAACAATAAACCGAGCGCACGATCATTGGGCAGCAGGAAAAGAGGGATTCTGCCTGTATTCGGCGTGCTTTGCAAATCTTCACTGCATTTGCTCCTAGTCAATCTGCCTGGGGGGGGGAGGGGTAGGCTGGCTTCCACCCAAATGCATGCTGGGATTGTGTTCCTCTTTATTTTAAGCCTTCCCTGTAGACATGTCCTGTTTTGGTTGTTTTTTTCCCTCCTTCCACACTTTCCCTCAGCATTGTGTGTTGCGGTGTCTACAGACTGTTTGCGTGAATGCGTGTGCATGCGTGGACGCTTTGTAATGGTGTTCCACTTTGTACTGAGCGCTCCTCATCAGCATTATTTCATGTTGTGGAAAAGAGGCTGAAAAGCTATTGATGTCACTTCGGTTTGTGAAATCAGTGTTTAGCCTGCGAATTGGCGGGTGGGTTCGAGTGAAGGTGTGGAAAAAGGGGATCAAAGAGAAGTCAGAGGTCTCCTTTTTGTTTTTGTTTGTTTGTTTGTTTGTTTTTTTAAAATGTGCGGCCTTCCAGCGTCAGAGCTGGCTGATGCTCCACATCGCCCAGATGAATAAAAAAGGTTGGCTGACTTGAGCGAACGAGTAATTAATCTGTCTGATTGACAGCTTCTCCCAACTAATGAGCCTTGAGCCCTAATTTCCATGCTCTTGTTTCATTTTATATTTTTTTCTTGCTGCAGGTGGAATCACTCACGACACTTTTCAGAAGGAGCTGATGTGCTTTGACCCGGATGCCGATAAATGGACTCAGAAAGCACCCATGACGACAGTTCGCGGCCTCCACTGCATGTGCACGGTGGGCGACCGTCTTTACGTGATCGGAGGCAATCATTTCAGGGGCACCAGCGACTACGACGACGTCCTCAGCTGCGAATACTACTCCCCCGCCCTCGACTTGTGGACACCTATTGCCGCCATGTTGCGAGGTCAGAGCGACGTGGGCGTGGCCGTGTTTGAGAATAAGATTTACGTGGTGGGCGGCTACTCGTGGAACAATAGGTGCATGGTGGAAATAGTACAGAAGTACGACCCCGAGAAAGACGAATGGCACAAAGTTTTCGACTTGCCTGAGTCACTGGGGGGGATCCGAGCCTGCACACTCACAGTTTTCCCCCCTGATGATATGTCGGGCTCACCCTCCAGAGAGTCGCCGCTCTCAGCACCTTGATGAGCAAAGGGGGTGAGCCCTACTTCGCTCATACCCCCGTAACCCTTCCCCACCCCCCGACAGCCTCCCTCAACAAACACACCTTATAGACTTTGTTTGCACTTCCTTTATGGACAACATCTGTACTGCATCCCAAACTACCCCCCGCCCTCCCAAGTCCACATCCCCTAAAGCTGTGCAGAAACAAACCCCCCCCCCAAACACACACACATCTGCGTGATGAACCTACATACCAATATGGTTTGGCAACCTAATTACATGTTGCATACTTGGTATATTTTGGCAGGAAAAAAAAAAACAACAACAAAAAAAACCCAACCTCCACTTGAAAAGTGACTTTGCAAATCAACTTTTCTACCTGATGTCCAGACTTTTCTTATGTCTCGTTTCTTTTGGTGTTCTACCTTGAGATGTTGACTACCACACTGACTCTCTCTTCTAGTCTATGCCAGGTTAGACGCAGGTGACCCCCTCCTCAGACAGCAAACGCATAGGGACCGATGAGCTTTTGAAAGACAAGTGGTTTTTAACTCAGGGGTTGGCCCAGGCCCCATCTTCATCTCTCTTGCAGTTTCACTTCTTTCCTGCTGTTGTTATGAAACTGTTAACAAAAATGGTGTTTTCTAAATTTAATAAACATGATTTTGAAAGTAATCAAATATTGTCCTCTTCACTGGCTACAGCTTGAAGTTGCACGTATCCAGGTAGTATTTTGATGTCTGAGTGAATCTAAAATCTCTTATACAGGATTCATGATCATTAATCAGCTGAGAGAGAGTTGGCTTCCTTTGTTGCTTTGTAAACTTGTCTGTAATGAATGAGCTGTGAATGACGTGAAGGAAAAGATCAATCAGTCTGTTTGTGGGGAACGATGACTTCGCTTTTATACTGTGGAGCTGGACTGTATGCAGTAAAGGATAACCACGGACATAGAGTGTGATTTTTCTTTTTAGAGCCACGCTGTTGAAGCTCGGTCCACCCAGTGATGCAAACCACACTGCTGACAAGTGTTAACTGGAATTTGGCAATTCCACCGCTGTCACCTCTTCTCCTGCCATCATGACAGACGGTAATGTCGCCCACAATCTGCCCACCTGCTCCCGGATCATTAAAGCCTTAATAGCAGCATATGGTGTCCGAGACGTCGGCTTCAAGCTGTTACTAGGAACAAAAGGTTTGTGTAATCATCAGGTGAGTTGGCTCCAGAGCTTTAAATCCTCATTATATTCCCATTATGTCCCTTTAATG
Organism: Pelmatolapia mariae; assembly: GCF_036321145.2. Classification (NCBI taxonomy): domain Eukaryota; kingdom Metazoa; phylum Chordata; class Actinopteri; order Cichliformes; family Cichlidae; genus Pelmatolapia; species Pelmatolapia mariae. The sequence goes on from NC_086236.1 coordinate 22,125,548, forward strand.
AGATGCTGCAATGGTGCTTGAGATTTGAGATTTTAATGCCCGTTTCTGTGTTTTCCAGAGCAATAATCTATTATAGGTCTGTCCTTTAATTAGATTGTTTTAACATGTTATGAATTGATATGCGTTTGTGCTTTTTTTTTTTAATGTTTCATTTTGAGGCTCTTATGTGCTAAACGGGTCAGTCTTGTTTCATTAGCTACATTTTAGCTTGGTCATGTTTTTTTTTTAGGGTTATGTTAATGTCACACTTCAAAAAGCTTTTTTTTTTAAAGAAGAGTCTTATTATGAAGTCCTTTTTAAATGTAACAGTCTGCATCATCCATCTAGTTTTAAAAATAGGCACTTTGTAATCATTTTAATGGAAAGCCACTGAATACACAGAGGAGCAAAACATGTGATGCGCACAGCTGCTAGATGAGGTTGCAGGAGTAGGACTTCAGTGCCGTTGTTGCCTGGACATTTAACTGAAAATAACCCTTACACTGGTTACCATTTACCCTGTGGATCCGCTGAATGTGAGAGAAGTAATGAGAGCAAAGAGAAGAGGATGGAGTGATGCTGCAGATAGAAAGTAGTAAGATAAGATGATAACCGCTTCAGTTAGCATGCTGGGGAAAAGGGTGATTATTTAGACTGAGAGACTCTTTAAGGCTAATAACCTAATCCACCTCCTATCGTGTAAAGTTTGATTGTTAAGAAACATTTTCTGCTAATTGAATACGTCCCTGATATAACGGGTTTATGTAAGTTTGTCAGCTGATGAATCTTTCTTTTAGTTGTTATGCTGTGGTACTTTCCTTTTTATTATGTTTGCAGTCTTAGCCTGTCGGAGGTAGGTTTGCAAATAACTGAAAGTATAAAGGCAAAGAATTTTAAAGCCATGCTGGTGCTGTGACTTTATTATTTGCACATTCTAGCAACTGGTAATTCACTCGGTGTAGATGGTAAAATAATTTCTTCTGGATCAGAATTATTATAGGTTTTTTTAATTTCCTAATTAGTTTTGGTTTTTAATTGATTGTAGTTTCTTGAGTGGATCTTCCTATTTCAGTTTTGCTTGTATTGTTTGAAATGGTTTAGTTTTAGTTTCTAGTTTTTAAGCACGTTAGCAAGCTAATGTTAGCAACCTATTTAGCTCATAATCCCTCAGGGCTCAAGGAAACCTCTAAGATTTTTATAGTATAGATGTTTAACCTTATTATGATGACCGTTTTATCCGAAAAAGAAATTTTCTTTCACATAGCAGCTACACACTGAAAACATATTACTGCAAAAAATAAAGCATCACTTAAATTACACATTGTCTTTGTGTAATTACAAAGACAATGACAAAGTGTAATTTGTCTTTAAATTACACTTTGTCTCTATGAACAAAACATTCAAGTTGAAAATCTTTACCGCCTTTAAATTGAGAACAAAATGACTTAATGGTCATAATGGAAAACCAAAATCATCAACGCTTTCATGGTTGGATTCAAAATTACACCAAAAATCAAGATCATTGATTTGTTATTGTTATTGAAATCACAGCCTGAACCAATCATAATGCCTGTATGTACTCTGACAATGTCTGGGATGAGGTTATGGATGGCATCCTGGAGGATATCCTGGACAGCTTTTTGGTGCAATTTAGCAGTGTCTCATGTATTACTACATAATGAGGTCTGGAGAACATGAGGACTAGCTGGTGGTCTCCAGGATCTGCCAAACATTCGCCCACCTAAAAGCAGCCAGGATAGTGTTGGCTGGCTGTGTGAACCCAGTTAGCCACCAATAATGTTTACATCCTGCTCTCATTGTGGGAAGAGGTATGCTTCATTCTGCTATTATGACCAGGTGTAGTTTAGTGAAGGAGAAAGTAGTTCCTTCCTGAAAGTGCTCTTAGTAAGGTTTGTGTTGAAAACCAGGCCCTGATGTATTATTAGCTCTTAGAGCACAACAATGCAAGCACCA